>NC_046373.1:22640314-22840314 GCF_011125445.2 Fundulus heteroclitus | reverse complement strand
GGCGGTATTTTCTGGGCAAAAAAAAACCCCCAAAGGCGGC
This sequence comes from Fundulus heteroclitus, assembly GCF_011125445.2. Classification (NCBI taxonomy): domain Eukaryota; kingdom Metazoa; phylum Chordata; class Actinopteri; order Cyprinodontiformes; family Fundulidae; genus Fundulus; species Fundulus heteroclitus. The sequence continues at coordinate 22,840,274 of NC_046373.1, read as the reverse complement.
TGTGATTAGAATCAGCTTTATTGAATGAGGATCAAATCAGCTTTTTTGGCTGATATCGTAAGCACAAACAAGGAATCTGTCTTCAGTTTCAGATTCAGATTAATGATTTTTATTCATTCGGTCTCTAGACAGAATGCAGACAGAACATTATCAGTTGATCATTCTGCTAATAAATCTTTTGCCAGAACATAGAAAACCCAACAAAATGTTTCTGTATTTGTTTAAAAGAGCTCAGTAACGCTAATAGATTTCTACATAAACTCTGCAGTGACAGAAACACAGTTATATAATTTACCTAGTTATCCAGAGGAAGAAAGCCTGGTGAACTTAGTGAATGATACTTTTAACGGACCCTTCACCCTGAAGCTCATTAGGCCCATTGTGATCCTGATTTTAAATTATGCAGGCAGAATGAGGCGGCTGTTTAACTAACTCCCTGAGAGACTTTCCGTTTTGCCTTTTACGCTCCCTGATATTAAATTAGACAAAAGAAAATCCTGTTTTAGGTCAGTTAGGAATATAAAAAATGTTTCTATTTATATTTTCACTTAGTATTTGCCAGAATTGCCTTCTATATTATATGCATTGGGGCAAACAGTTTGAATGTCCTTCTCACAGTAGTTTGCTGCGATTTTGGCCCATTCTTCTGACTGAACTGGTGCAACTGATGCCCCGTCCACATGAAAAGTCTTTAGTCAGCAAACTTCTTGGTCACCTGTCGCTTAAAACACACGTGCTAACACAAACTTCAATAATGCCGAACTTTGGCATTACGGTTGTGTTTCAGACAATATTACATTTTGGATTTTACATTAACACATTTTTCTCTACTGCTTTCTTGTTCACTGCCTAGTCATCGGTCCAGACAAACGGCTCTTCTTTCTCTTGCAGTCGCTGTTTTCGCCATGCTCTTCTTCCTTCTTCTTCCTTCTTTGCTGCTTTGGCGGCGTTACTGCACCCCTTACTGGCGTGGCATAAGTTTTAAAATGCCTATTATGGCTAATCTGTCTCGTGCAATTTTATCTTTATGCTCAAACGTTTCTGTGCGGATACAGTATTTGGCTCCATGTGGCTATAGCCTAAGTCTGGTTTATAAAATAGAAGATCCATCTGTGCTCTGAAACCCAAGATTTCGCACTGCGGTAGCCTACCTCTCTTGTCTTTTTCCAAGCACTGTAAACAATCCTGTGTCAGGTTTTGCTGGTCAGGACGATGTAAAAAAAAACCAAAGTTCTCACACCACAACATTCACATCAGTCAGATTGTCAGGTGTAGATTTCCTCTCATGGTGCAGCTTAATGTAATAAATAAACATGAGCGGAATAAGAGGAAATGTATGCAGCAAAGCACATCTGGAAATCAGTTCATTAATTTGAATACCAGTCTGTCTTTTAAGATGCTGACTGTTAACTCCAAATCTGGAATTTTTTGACTCTTTTTTTTTTGGATGCTGCGATTGTTCCCACCCTCACAACGGAAAGCTGAGAGTCTCCTCCTCCTCATAAATTTTTCAGTCACATTCTTGGCTTTTGTCAGTTTGTTGGACTTCAATCAACAAAAGCAACAGCTGTTTTTAATCCCTCTGTATTTTTTTCCCATGTTAAAAACCCCCACAAATGACTGTCATTAATAATGAAACATGTTCAGAACAAAAACCAAACAAACAACCACTGACCTAAGCACTTGGAAAATGTGATTTTCTTTTCATGAAGACAACCCGCAGAAACTTCACGATAACACGATGTCTCTACAGGTGTGTCGGGAGTGGTGGAGATGGACGAGATTGGAGACAGAGAGATAGACTTCGCTGTGTGGGACATGACAGATCTAGACTCTGGAGAGTTTCAGGTGAAAAACACAATTAAAGATGATGCCTTTACTGTGATTTATTAACATCAGGATTAGCGTGAATCTGCAGCTTCAGTCTGGTAAAACCAGCAGGAGTTTTTTTCAAACTAGTTCTGGGTAAGTTAGAATAATAATACATTGAATATTAGGTAAAAACTGGAGCCGGTGTGCAGGTATAGTAGTAACTGCAGTTTTTGAACTTCACACTTGAGCAGCGTGTGAAAACTGCCCTTTACGGTTAGATTGTCAAATTGAAACAAGTTGCTTATTAACTTAAAGTGTATTTGAACGCTCTGTCTAAATACATTACATCACGCTGAATGCCAGGCAGAGGATTGGGAAATTTTAAGCAAGGAATAACACTGAAAGAATTTCTGCATGTTTTTTTGGAGAAAAACTTGCTGAGGAAAAATCCAACAGTGGTATTTGTCTTTGGACTTTGCAATCTTTGACACCAATCTGTCTGCACCAGGCACCCAGCCTAACGTTGGTCTTACATCAGGACATAACTTCAGATGAACAGCAGCATATGAAATATTATTTGACCAAAGCTAAACCAAAATGCTGTCAATGCTTCAATATAATCATTTGTAAGTCCACTAGCAGCACTGCTTCTGGGTGATCATATCCTTTTTTCAAATTGTTGTCAATAGGGGTGCACCGATTGATCGGCCACGATTTTCCTTAATTTTCTGGAACTCTGTGATCGGCTGATAATTAGATGTGAAACCGATCGTATCCACCTATCTTATCTACCTCTTCAATGGTCTGAAAATCACCCACTGTCAATGCTCTAAACTTTGATTTATATTTGAGAGCAGTTATTTGAGAAGTCTTTATTGTTTCACAGGTACTGATTAATGTTTTTCAAGATAAGTATGAAATATCGAAGGTGTCTTGTGGACTTATAACAACTCACAATGTTAGTTATTTTAAAAACAAATCAGTATCGGTCACAACCGGAATCGGCATGTCAGGCTTTTATAAAGGTCGGTAATCAGTGATCAACCAGAAACCTGCAATCTGTGCAACCCTTGTGAAGAAATGTTGGTCAACTCCTCTTTACAACATTTGTTCAGTTTCTTTATGTTTTATAGACAATACTTTTACTCACCTCTCTCAAGCTGCTGTTTCTTATCTTGCTACCTATGATGGCTTATCAAAAAAAAAGGCATGCTACATGTGTCAAGACACACGCAACGGAAGGGGATTTTGTAAAACATCAAGTCGTTGGAGCAGTTTAAATGCAACTCTCTCCTGAACTGTGTCGGTGTATTGAGGTTGATGGTGGGGGATTCATATTATTAAACTGTGTCAGAATGGCATATGTCATCGTCTCCCCAGATTTAAAGATCAACTGGTCAAGCAATTCAACTTCAATCTGCTGCAAGTTCCCTCAAGTTGTCAGAAAATGAGTTTCCAAATTTATCAAAATAATAAGTCAGTTAATTTTTTTCTTGTTTCAAGCATCCAGCATCCAGAGGGGAGTGAAGCGTCGGAATTTGTCAATGCTGCCTTTATCTGAGTTGCAGCAGCATCGATGCAGCAGCAGTGCAGTACTTATGTCAAGTACATAAGAGCTGCATTGATTGTTTTGGTAAAGTTTTCAACAAAAAAAAAAATCAAATCCTGATCACTTTGGTGTCAAATGTGTACAAAAGTTATGTCTGAGAGTTGGAGGCAACAAGGGTATATTTACCTTTCTAGACACTGGTTCTACACTTTAGCCTAAATGAAGGTTGGCAGAGTCCAGTCCTCCAGAGCTACCATCCTGCAACGTTTAGATGCATCACTCTTCCAATTATATGAACGGCTCATTACAAGGCCTCTGCAGAGCTGAAAGTTTGAATGCTGATGACGAGAACATTCAGCCATTTGATTCAGGTGTGTTACAGAAGAGATGCATCCAAAACCTGTGGGATAGTGGCTCTGCTGAACTGGACTGGGACACCTCTGGCTGAGATTCTGTCACAATGTAACATGCCATGTGCTGTTTTTCATCTGAGGCTGAATTTATATATTCCAGAGCTATCTAAGAGCAAGTGGCTCCTTTAATTGATGATTAACATAATGCAGAATAAGATTGTAATCTTTTTTATCATGTGTAATGGAATTTAACAAGACACTGATACAAGGCACACATACTGGAAACTACTAGATATGTGTTAGACTGCCATGCAAACCCAGATGATTGTGTTGTTGTGTATTTTCAGAGAGTGGCTGTGTATAAAGGCGGCATTAAGCAGCTGGTCCTGCAGGAAGGTCTGGACTTCCAGTGGCCCGGAGGCTCGCCGCCTCGAGATCTCCCCGAGTGTGGCTTAAAGAACGATGATCCAGCCTGTCTCACACGTATGAATGCAATACACAACACAAATATAGAAATCTGACATAAATAATGTAAATTATAATGTAATTTACTGTAATTTCCTTCTGGGATTATTAAAGTGTTTCTGGTTCTAATAATAGCTGTCAACACATGTGAATTCAGCCTGTTGAAGATGGACCTCCTGGCATTTGCTTCTACCGTTGGTTTTTACCCATGGTTCTTTGTAAAATAGTTGAAGCTCCGTCTTATTAGGTGAAAATAGCAGCTATGAACAACGACGTCTTGCCACAGACTCTTGATTGAATTTCGGTCTGGACTTTGACTAGGCCACTCTAACACCTGAAATATGCTTCAATCCAACAGTGATCCTGTCTGCGTTTAGTTTTGCTCCTGGCAACCAGTCTTGAGTTATCTGCAGCCTCTCGTCCATTTCCCCCCCAGGATTGCTTTGTATTTAGCTCCATCCATCTATTTATCAACTCTGTGCAGCTTACCTATCCCTGCTGGAGAGGAGCATCCCCACAGCACAATTCTTCCTCCCCCATGTTGCACATGTTGAAATGCAGTATTTAAACGCATCGGACACGTGGAGCAAAAGGTTAAACTTTGGTGTCATCAAAGCGGAGCACCTGCTTTCATTTCATTTGCTGAGTCCACTATCGGGTTTGTGGCAAACTGCAAACAGGACTTCTTATGACCTTAAACAGCGCTTTTCTCCTTATCACTCTTCCGAAAAGGCCTTATGCATGACGCGTACGTCTATAACAGTTGTCTTTTCAGACAACAAAAAGAAAAGTTTGTGTTGGTCCATCATATAAAACCCCGTCTTCTGTTGAAGGTTCTTGTTCTAATTGTGCAAAATCTGATCCAACGTTAGAAGGCTTTGAATACTTTTGCAAAACATGTAATGTGATGACTGTGGGTCATTAAAAGCATGTCTGCACATATAAGCACAACCATGCAAAGATAGAGCTTCAGCAACATATTTTAGGCACAAACACACTCTAAATGTCCTCATGATCAATTATGTGGCCAAAGAACCGGTATAAGATGCTGCTCTTCACAAAGATCTCTGTTTTCCACATGTTTGAAGAAAAACGTTGTCTTCTTCCAGTGCTGATGCAAGCTGCCTTTCCTTCTCGCCCACGCAGGTACAGTTACAATGCATCAGATGGTTGCCATGGTGATCTGCTTCGTCTTTGTCATCATCATCACCATCACAATCTTCATCTACAGGTGAGACACACGCACCTAACCGATTCGCTTGTCCACTGGATTCCAGTTTTTTTTATATTATTTTTTTTATTTTCCCTTTTAAGAAATGTAAAAAAAAAAAAAAAAAAAGAGAAAATGTTAAGTGAATAAAAACCAGCTGGTTAGGAAGGACTTTGTGACTTTGACTGAGCTGGGAACCAGTAACCTCACCAGCATCTTTCTAGATATGCTATAATGAGAATCAGAAGGTTAAAACATTACATGTATGCCAGCTGCTCTGCCTAAGGATTATTAATGAAAGCAATAATAAAAGTGATATCAAATATTTCTTTTTAAATATGCAATTTTACTCGTACCAAAAAAAAAAATGCTTCTTAGCTTTTGGCTTCACTAAAAGTAAGGAATGCCCTTTTCTGAAGCAACTGCAAACAGTGACAAACAGAGGAGCAAACTGGCACTGAAGTCCTGGGTAAGATTGCAAGCCGTGCTCTGATGCTGCAGAGGCAGCAGAAACCAATACGCCATCAAAATGTGCAGAAGCTGAACTCAGCAGAGCCAAACAAACCCCTCTTCATTTTGTTTGTCAAGCAAAGCGTGGCCTGGGGGGACATTTGCTGCCCCCAAGCTCAAAAATGGTTCAAAGTTGGTTTTCCGGCAAATAAAGCTCCCTCACTCAGACACTTGTTGTAATTTTTTTAGGGTAAAATTTTTACTCACAAATTCATATAGCCTATTCTCAAATGGAAATGTTGAGGTGCTACACAAAGTCTTCTTCTTTTTTTTAGCCATATTTTTTGGGTATTAATCAAATATCAGCAAGTGGGGCCAAAAAACATCCAGCAACATTTTACTCAAAAACAGATTTGGTTACACCTGTTCATTATTTGGGTAGAAACAGCAAAGTTTTTTGAAGCAAGTTCCCATTTTTGTTCCTGGAAATAAATTAAACACATTTTTAGACCAGCTAAATAAAAAATAAAAAATTCAACCCAAATCGTTAGCAAACGACTTTTGTTAAAGTAAACGTCTGATACACTTTATTTAGGCCTATCATAGTTTATGCTATAATAGTTTATATTATCTCTTGTTTTATTGAAATATTGCATGTTTGTTTATTTCTACACAGATAAAAACAAGAATGGACAATAAAATTATTTGGTATTTCAGATTGGGGGGAAAAATTATTAACAATTAACTCCATGATGTCTCATTCTCCTGGTCCAAAGTGGTCCAGAACATGGAGAGAGATTTTAATTTTGCAACAGTGCAGTGTTGCCAGTTGCCTTCAGGGACGCTACACCTGGAAGTTACAGGTCTAGTGCCCCCTAGTGGTTAAAAGTTACACGGTGTTGCTTTAAAGATACATTTAATACAATTTCATGTATTTTTGGGTCAACTGGGATATAACAGGAACAAAATATGTCACTTTTTCTTCAAAAGTGTTTGCAGTAACTTTCCAACTGTCTGTGCCTGTCGTTCAGATTTCTTTAATGGATGTCGGGGGGCCACATAAAATCATTCCGAAGGGCACAAATGGCCCCCAGGCCGTACGTTTGACACCCCTGTATGTAGGGTACTTTTACTTAGAGTATTATTTTGCTTATTCCCAGATTAGGTTGGTATTGTTGAGATCTATTTCTGCTTGTTCTACTGCTTACAGACAGAGGCAGCACTTCCTACACTGCTGCCATCTGGTGCATCTGGATGTTTTGTTTTGTTTATTTTCTTCTGTCTGATTAATTAAAAAATGTCCTTATTTAAAGTTTTTCATGCTGTTTTTTGAAAGCTTGTTTCATGTGACTCAGCAACAAACACAGACTTTTACACTTTTACACATTTTCAAAGTCAATCAGAGCTCTATGATGGTGATTCTTACTTAAGTTAGGTCATTCTTTTTTTTCACATCCACAACTCTCTAAATATCAAACTTAAAAACTCTTTATGGTTCTCATAAAGATAGAAAATAAACAAATTTTTGTGGCAGTTCAGTCTCTCACAGCACCTCTCTCTCTCTCCATTTTATTTTTTATTTCTCTTTCTCCTATCCTCGTTCACTTCCTTTCTTTTTCACACATCCTCTTCCCTCTTTTTCCTCTTATGGCTTTTTTCTCTCTTTTCTTCTGTTCGTCATTAATAGAGAGATCACAGCAAGGCCCAGAGTCAGAGGATGGAGAATAAATGTTTGAAACGAGGACTCAAAAGGACCTAACTGTTTCCCTTTTTAACACAAAATATTCTGACTTTTAAAAAAAAAATCAACACTTTTATAACCAGTGTTGAAAGCTGAACTCATCTGCATGTGCAAATGTTTATAAAATACTAAATTCACTCACAATTTACTTGAGAATTAAGGTAGATAAAAGCTATTATTGTTGTAATTATATTAGCTTAACACTGATGTTTTATGGTAAATAAGGAATTATTTTGTTAACATTTATGGATCAATTTGCTGTAATATGTGACTATTTTTATCCACATATACATAAAAAACTGAAATGGGAGCAAAATGGGATTTAGGTTGAACTCTGGGCCAAAAATATTTTAAACATGTAAATTCAGCTTTGTCAACTTGTCCACTTAAAGGGTCAGAACAATTGCATAATTTGAATTTGAGATTTAGTTGTATGCAGTTTGTGTCCATCTGATTTACAGATAAAAAACAGAAATTCATGAGTAAAGTATAACTGAGCTGCACTTACATTTTTCTTTGGTTCTATGGGCCAATTTGTATTTTAAAATACAAATTTGAAATGTAATCAATGTAATCATTTCAAAGCTAAAATACTTTGAAATGATTACATTGATTACATTTCAAATTTATTACATTTAAAGTCTGAAGGAAGTAAAATTATTTGTTCGGGACCATTTATACACAAAGTAACTCTAAGTCCTTTACAGAAATGCAATTGAGCAAAGGTTAAAATGGCTTCAAAGCAAGAAATACATTAAAATTATAAAAGTAACAATTAAATTGGCAATTTAAATAACCAAAATCTGGTAAAAAAAAAACAAAAAAAAAAACAAACTATTAATCACCAAATTACCTTTTTGTTTTCGCACATATTGTGATTTCAGAGAGCATTGCAACTAAATACTGCTTCACAATTAGCTCTGGTCCCTGGATTACCTGAGGGGTCTGCACAGTTCATATCAGACAAGCAACGTTGTGTTTAGGTTTGATTCCAGTCAGTGCCTTTTTAAACCACCAACTACATCTTAAATGCAAAGTTTTTTACAAAATGGTACCAGTGCTGCAGGTTTCTGCATGATCTGTGTTCCTTAGCTTCACTGATTGCATTTTACTATTAATCTTACTTTGTATTTTTCATACCAAACAACAATGAATTATGTATTTTATGCCTTAAAATGGAAGAAATTCACTGATACTATGGAAATATTGCCACTATGAGACAAAGTAATTGTAATAAACTGTGGTAACACTGATATAAAGTTTTTATCATCACTCAACGTTTGGCAAGGAATGCTGTAGTTTTTGTAATCTGTGCCAGAAGAAGCTTTTCAACATTGATGAAAAACGAGCCTTGACGCTATTATCTTAGTATGTCTGTAACGAGCTGTCTGCAAATTACTTAAAATTTAATCTCAAGTACAAAACTTTTCCACAAACCTTCAGAGTATTTTCTTCTTCATTCACAAAAGTGCAAAGCTTTCAGTTCAAAATATTTTTGGTGCAATGTTTGCCCATACAAATGCTCTAAATACTGACCAAGCAAATTGATTTGTGAAAGACATTAATCTTGCATTTTAGTTAACTTGCTGTTTTTGTTTATTAACGATAATAAAGACGTCAAGCAAGAAATTTCGGTTGTGGCTGAGTTCTTTGGTAAAAAATAACCTATGGTTGCTGTTTACAGAGCAAATAGATATTAAATTTAATTATTGTGTAGTTCGACTTAATTCAGGTTGATATTTGCTTCTTTATGTCTGTTGGAAAAAGAATGCACAACACAATCTATGAGGAGTGCCGTAAGCTGTTTCTTCGTGAACAATATTTATTATTCTTATTCAAATTATTCATCTGAGCGGCTGCTGAAATCAGTCTGTGTCAAAAACTGTTTCCTCCTCGAAAATCGCTGAGATCCTCCATTTCTGTCTCTTCTCTCTGGTAAACTCTCCTGTCGCCTCTCTCAGTGTTTCTCTTTATTTTTTTAACACACACTAATACATCACCAGCTCTGCAAACACACGCACACACACCTGTCCTCCTGTCTGTTGGCTAGGAAGTTGAAGCTAGAGAACGAACTGGTCGCCCAGCTGTGGAGGGTTTCCTGGGAAGACGTCCAGATGAGCAACCTGGAAAAAGCCATCAGGAGTACTTGCAGCAGGCTCAGCTTGTCTATGGTAAAATGCTCAACGCTTTAGGGTTTACTACTGTTACCGTGTCTTACTTTATAGCATTTAAACATTGCAGATCTGAGGGGTTTGTTTCCACACCGTGGCTAGGGCTGTGCGATTTTGCCAAAAATCAATACTGTGATTTTAATTTAGACTTTTCTCTTCATTAACCACAAGCAACAAAAACTTCCCTTTACGTAAATATGTTTGTAAACAAGGACTATTTAAAACAAGAAATGTAATTGCTATTATTAATCAGAATATTATTATTCAAGAGAACAGCTTGTCGAGTTGGACATCAATCGTTGTTGCACATAAAGTGAAACCACCAGACAAGTCTATATTGACCAGTACTTAATGCTATGGTGAGATTCCTGAAAGCTTCTGGTTAAAAAAAGTATGATTATATAAACTCTAAAACAAATAATAAAATTAGATAATCTCACTGCTGCAACTCTCTGCCCTTCCATGTGGGGGAAATCCACTTTAAACATGTTACCAACACCTAAATGACGTGTTTTGGCCATTAATTGTTACGTAGCCAAAAATGGACATTGAATTTTTTAATTGCAAATGCGATTAAATGTTCAGCCCTGACCGTGGCTTTGTCTTTTGGTTTTCCTTACCTGCAGTACCACTTTTTAGCATATTTTGTATCATAACATTATTCCTAATATTATTTTATTATAGTATTTTATTTAAAAACTCCACATAAGACAGGCCAAAATGACAAAAAGCAACATAATTATTGGTTTCTCAACTATTTTACAAGTTGACTACTAAAACTGAGGTAGAAAAAGACTTCATTAGTCATGGGACATGAGAGGTGATTACTAATAATTGTGTTTTGTTTCTTAATTTTACAATTAAAGTTGTTTTTTTTCTGTACAGATGGTTATTAAAGTTAAATTCTGACCCACTTTTAAAATTATAGGTAATGTTGATTTTGTTGTCATGAAAAATTGTTTAGTTTAGTTTGCAGGTTATTATTATTGTTTGCAGGTTATTATTATTGTTATTTATTCATGTGGATTTTTTTACACATCATTGTGTACATCTTTTTTAACTTCTTCAGATTTTGCTACTTATGCAGATAATGATCTTATTTTTGATTTATGGTTTGCCTCCAGAAAGGATCAAACTATGGTTCTCTGATGACCATGGAGGGAAACTTTCAGATCTACACTAAAACTGGATACTACAAGGTGTGTGACAGTCACAATATATAAAAACATTTTGTGATGCTTCATACCATCATACAGTTACAGCGCCATGATTAATCAAATGAACATGAGGATTTTTGCCCCTTCAGAGTAATCTGGTTGCGATCAAGTATATCAACAAGAAGCGCATTGAGCTGACGAGGATGGTTCTGTTTGAGCTGAAGCATGTAAGGAACCGAGCGTCTATTTTTTATTTATTTTTTTAACTTTTGTGCCCTGATTCCAGACTATTGGAAACTTTGATGTGATTTGAGTCTCCTGTTTTCTGCAGATGCGCGACGTTCATAATGAACATCTTACTCGTTTCATTGGTGCCTGCCTCGAGCCACCAAACATGTGCATCATCACTGAGTACTGCCCCAGAGGCAGCCTTCAGGTAAAGCTCCCCCACTTCAGTACCGATGAACCCACTGCACAGCACTGTCACATCTATTTACCATTAATACGCATCTTTCTTCCATCATTATCCATAGATTACATTAGGTGTCCATGGGGATTCTTTTTCAATGTCATTCAGCAATTCTCTTTAGTTTGCCCATAGAAAAACAATTAAAATATGTATTTTTTAGCACAAATATTCCCTTTAATTTATTAAGACATTGACTGTTGTGTTGAGCTCAACTCTTCAACTAGATCTAGCTATTTTAACCATCTTCACATGCTGTTTAAAAAGGGACTAATTTCGCAATTTTTTTTAGTTTGCCCATAGAAAAACAATTAAAATATGTATTTTTTAGCACAAATATTCCCTTTAATTTATTAAGACATTGACTGTTGTGTTGAGCTCAACTCTTCAACCAGATCTAGCTATTTTAATCATCTTCACATGCTGTTTAAAAAGGGAGCACTAATTTCGCAATTTTTTTTTGTTTGCCCATAAAAAAACAATTAAAATATGTTTGTTTTTTTGGCACAAATATTCCCTCTAATTTATTAAGACACTGATTGTTGTGTTGAGCTCAATTCTTCAACTAGATCTAGCTATTTTAACCATCTTCACATGCTGTTTAAAAAGGGACTAATTTTGCAATTTCTTTTTAAATTTGTCACATAATACGTCATACTCTGCAACAGATTACCCTTCTGTCACTCCTTATAACTTTGAAGTTTCACCAACATGTTCACAATAAATCTTATTACTTATTTCAGGCAAACTGAATAAAAACATGCAGATAAAACGTGGGAAAAAACAAAACTCAGGGTTGTCCAAAGTACAACCCACGGGCCTCAGGGGGTTCTTGCAATGACTGTCTGAATGCAACTCAAGACAATTAATACAAATACTTAGTTTTTAATCTTTAGAGGTGGGATTTGCACAGACAAATTAAACATTTCCCGTAACTGAAAATGTTTTTTTATGTCTCTGATTAACCATGTTTACTGCTTTATTTCAACTTCATGGCAAATTTTATTCAAAAGCAGACATGGGTTCACCCAGTCAGTAAACCTGGCCAAACACAACAACCGCTCTTGATGAAAAGCAGGCCGATATTCTGTTCTTGTTGCAGATAACACGCTTAAAATAACTTTCTATGTCAAGAAAGTAGAAGACAATAACAAAATAAAAAGTTAACCTTTCTGTTTCAGCTTCACAATGATTTAAAGGTACATTTTCTACAGAAGAACTTTCATTTAAATAAGAACATAGAATATTTAGTTTATTATTTAGTTGGTTAAGATAAAAACGAAAAACAATTTTTGCATTTTGGCTGACTGGTTTCCTGGTTATCCAAGACCTGACTCTCAGATCTGCTGAAAGTACTTTTTAGGTCTTACACCACCACTGCTTAATAGGCAGCCATGGTTGGTGAAGAGACCTCAGCTGGGCTCAAAACATACTAAAAAAGCAAAGGAAAAATAAATTATAAGTGGTTTTAAGCTTTTATCACTAGGTTTCCAGAGCTTAAAGCTCAATACCATTTTGTAGAAACGTCTATGCATTTTCATCTGTTATTATTGCCTATATAATTTTGTGATTTATACACCTGGTCTGGTGTTCTGTTAGCTGTGACATCATCCAGGAGAGACAGATCATCCACTATTACCATATAACATAAGACTTAGACAACTTTATTTGTCATTCTGTATGTACAGAGTGCATACAGAATGAAATTTCGTTGCATACAGCTTATAGGAGTATAGTCAGATTACGGCATAAAAAAGATTCCTGGATCAATGTGTGCTTCTGTGCTTTCTGTGTCTCTGCTCTGTCTTCTTTAACCCTCAGTCGGTCGAGGCAGATGACCGTTCATTCTGAGCCTGGTTCTGGTCCCTCTCTGTTAAAGGGGAGTTTTCCTCTCCACTGTCGCTTCATGCTTGCTCAGTATGAGGGATTGCTTCAAAGCCATCAACAATCCAGACGACTGTCCACTGTGGCTCTACACTCTTTCAGGAGGAGTGAATGCTGCTTGGAGAGACTTGATGCAATCTGCTGGGTTTCCTTAGATAGGAAACTTTTTGACCAATCTTATTTGATGTTTTTTTTTTTTATCTTTTTTGACCAATTTGATTGAATTTGACTTTGTAAAGTGCCTTGAACAGTTATCTCCCAGCGCCGTAGCCTAGCAACCTGCCGGCAGGGTAACCTAGCAACAGCTGCTGTGGGCTGCGTTTGGGTTGTTGCCAGTTTGACCGCTGAATTTAAGAGCGAAGTGAGTTATTTTCTGCCCTGAGAGGACAGAGATGTTTTTAGCATCGTGGAGGAACATCTGCCAGGAGACCGAAAGCTGCTGCGTCCTCGTGCCGACGCGCTCGCTTAAAACGTCAAAAAGTAAAGCAGTGTTTGAAATAAAACTGCCTCCACCCTGAACCTTCAGAGTAGGAGAGGACATTTATTTATTTGATTTGATTTCCTTCTTGGATGATCTCCCAACTCAAACCTTCTGTGTCTGTACTCAGATGAGCTTTAAGTTGCATTAATTTCATGAACTGTAAAACATTTCCTCTGCTCCTGTGTGACTGCTGTGAAGCAGATATTACATCCCCTATGCCAGATATGATACTGATGGCACTGCCTCTGTGTGGGCGCGTGCTTGTTCAACTTCTCCGCATTGCCTTCGGGGCACGGCTTGTTAGCTGGAAAAGCCGCTGCATGCAACAGACACGTAGTAACTATCATGATAAAACGGTAAACATATAAGCCGAGATCAAGCTGCGGGTGTTTTTGTCTTGCAGGACCTGATGGAGAGCGACGGCATTACTCTGGACTGGGTGTTCAGATACTCTCTCGTCACTGATATTGTCAAGGTAATGACCTGGCTGGAGACTAACGAGAGTGCTGCTGGGTGGTGGGGGGGGGGGATAAGGACAGACCGTATCAATCAAACAGCACTTTTTATGTTCTGCCACCCCGAGCAGACGAGATGTGACATAACAGCTATTGAAGGACAAAAAAATTAATAAAACAAAACACAATGTTTGAGTTGCTGTATTTGTAAAAAACAAAAACAAAGGAATACTGTAAAAAAGTTCAATGGTTTTAATTCCTCATTTCAAAAAGTGACACTCATGTACTATATAGACTAATTACTAGTGTTGCACCGATACCAGTATCGGACGGGGCCATGATCCAGCACTAAAATGGTATTGGTATCGGCGAGTACCAACAAATAGGGCACCGATACCATTTTGATGTTTGTATGTCACTTAAACGCAGCCTTCTCTCTCCTGACTAGTATTATACATGTTATATAAGTTCATGAAAGTTGCACTATTTCGGCATTTGAGTGCCAAAACTCAGGGTTTAAAAGAGATTATTCAATTATTAATGTAAATTTACTGTCTTACTGTTGCACTACTATTATACGTGTTGTAATTTCACGAATGTTGCACTATTTTGGCCTTTTGAGAGCCAAAAGGTTATTCAACTATTGTCACCCATTCCAGGTAGGCAATAAAAAGTTCTACTACCTTAAGTAGTATGCAGTTCTTCATATACACACACACACACACACATCAATTTCAAACAGATGGTATCAGGGCCAAAAAATGGCATTAGCGCAACACTACTAATTACACATAAATGTCTTTATTTCTTGTAATCTTGAGAATAATAGCTTACAGAAAATGAGAATTACAATATTCTGAAAGTTGTAGCACGTTCACAGAAAGATGAGTGGAAGGGGAAAGTGTACCATTGTGTCATCTGACTGTTTCTGTTCAGGGGATGGCCTTCCTTCACAACAGCGTCATCGTCTCACACGGCAACCTGAAGTCCTCCAACTGCGTGGTGGACAGTCGGTTTGTGGTGAAGATCACAGACTACGGGCTGCAGAGTCTGCGGACCAGCCACTGCCTCGAGGACACGCACGCCTACTACGCACGTATGAACAACACGCACACACATGCTCACCTACTGAATGTGAGGATGACATGCAGCTATGTTTTAGGGCTGGGCGATAATTCAATAACAATATATATCGATCAATAGACATATATCAATGAAAAAGGTAAATAAAAAGTACAATAGAATAACTGTTTTCCTTCCTTATGCATTCAAGTCATGTAGGTTAATATTACAGTCATTAAATCCTCCCAACCAATCACAAACAGACCCAGGAACCAAGCTCCGCCCCCTTCAAAGAGTTCAGAGATCACACGTTCTTTTTTTCTTTTTTTAAAACTTGCAGTTTTTGTAAAAAGTTGGTTGAATGAAAGGTTGAGTTTGAATTCAGTGTTTGGGTGTTTTATATATAAAAATAGGTCACTAAACAGCAGCATAAAAATAACCAAGGCTGCACTTAAAATATATGTTTTGAATTTGTTGATAATTATCGATATCGATCAATATGATTTCTATTTTATCCATATGCTTTTTTTCTATATCGTCCAGACCTGCTATTTTTGGTTAGGGATGGATAAAGCCTTTTTACTTCGATTGTTTGTGATAAAAGAACGCAAGGAAGTGTGTAACCGTTTGCAGTTTGAGTCAAAAAGTTGTAGAGTCACATTTTTTGTATTTACAGCAGGAAGTTTATTGGGGCAGAATGATTTGTTCTTTGCCCATTTTCTTTGCAGAATAGCTCAAACTCTATTACAATAAACGGCTACGTTATGATTTTAACACTCCATTGTACCTCTGGCTGTATGTTCAGGTTCATCTTCCTACTAGTGGGTGGACCTCCTCCCCAGTTTCAGATTTTCTTCGACCTCTACCAGGTTTTTCTTACAGGATTGTCCTGGATTTAGCTCCTTTTGTCTTCCTATCAGCTATGACCAGCTGTCTCTGTTGAAGAAAAGCATTCCCACAGCATGACGCTACTAAAAAAACTATGTTTTACCAAGAGGATGCTGTGCTTAGGTTGATGGACAGTGTTGGTTTTCCTCCTCGTAGAGCGTTTCCTGTGTTTAATTTTCACGTACATGGGTTGTAGCATGCTTTAAACACCATGTCTAATGACTTTTTTTCAACAACAGATTTCTATACTGCTACTCTTCAATAAAGGCTGATATTTTCAAGTCAACAGTCTCTCAACAGCTTAATTTACATTAATTGGGTGATTTCTTTTCTTTTTTTTTGACATGCCACACATTTTATTTACTTTCTCTTCTCAATGGAACGAAACAATAACATTTGAAATTAGTCTGCATTTTGTTCACCTCATTATTTCAGTAAACAGACTGCAGTGTTAATCAAAATAGCGACATTCCTTTGCCATGTTTGAATATATATTTTTTTATATATTTTTTATTGGAGCTAAAAGAGGAAATAAAACAAATATATACACACACACACACACACACATATATATATATATATATATATATATATATATATACACATATGCACACACATATACACACACATACATAAAAGCATACATATAAAAATATATAGTCACATATACGTGCGCATGCATGATGCACCTTTTGCTGTGATCACACACAAATCTATACAGTCAGTACAATACTGCCAAAGCTTCGTATCAAAGTAAAAATTCCCACATTACAGTCCAGCAGTTTCAGCCCCTTTTTTGTATTTTTTTCCCCCAACAAGAAAGAAAAAAGGAAAAGAGAAAAGAAAAAACAACCCCCCCCCCCACCTCACAATTGGGTGATTTCTTAAGATAATACATTGCACAGGATTTCATTTTGGTGTGTCAAAGTTAAACGGGCAAGATATAAATAAGACTTATTTGTAAGAAAACATATCAACAACATTTTATCAACTCTTAGCTTTTATTAATGCATTTTGTAAATAAAAATCTTCATTTAATTGAAATTGCAGTGAATTAAAGACGCTTTAAGTCGTAAAGTGACTAAATGTTTAAGGCGGTTTAGATTCTTTAGCTAGGCACTGTAACAATATCACATTTTTCAGAACAGTTCCAGGTTTTGTCATTAATTAACTGCCTAAATCGTTGGACAGGAAAGCTGTGGACTGCTCCTGAGCTGCTGAGGGAGGAGTGTCCGCCCGCCTGCGGGACCCAGAAGGGGGACGTCTACAGCTTTGGTGTGATCCTGCAAGAGGTTGCTCTGCTAAAGGGAGTTTTCTACCTCGACCCGCACTCCCTCTCTCCCAAAGGTCAGTGTTGAACCGCAGGCGGACCCGAGCGCAGCACTAATCTCTGAGTTGAAACATAAATGCAATGAAAACGTTGTGCTGTTTACATTCCTGCGTGGCAGCTTGATGGGCCGCCGCCGTCGGCATGTCGTTAACTCATCAGCCCTGACCCTGCTCGTGTCAGGTGTTATCTGGACTTCTGATATAAGCATGTCTTGTCAGCTTCAGCAACAGAAAAATACTAGCTTTAATGTTCTTAAACGTCCCAATAACTTTAAATCTTAAGTAATAAAGAAATGGCTTGTTTCGCGCCAAAATAAAATTGCAGGGCTTGAAATTGGAGCCTAGATATGATGAAATTAATAGTGAGATATCTCCAGACCTATTTAATAAATTAGAATATGATTTAAAAGTTAGTTTTATTAACTCAGTTCACAGCGTGAAACACATTATATAGATTAATTAGACAGACTAATGCTTTCAAGCCTTTATTTCTAGTAATTACAATGATTTTTCCACGATAAATAATAAAAACATGACATATAAGATTAAAATAACACATCATACCAATAAAAAATAACTTTTTAATCCAGAAATGTGGGTTTAACACAAAAGTATATTATTTTCAGGATACATTGTTAATCTGAAAACCTATTTTATTTTTATAACTTAACAGCTCTTGAACAACAATCAAGAAAATTCTCCTCGATGGAGAATTTTCAGGTTTTTTATTTTCCTTTTCCATTTACTATTTATTTTATTATTATTATTAAATTCAATAAAATTTTATTTATATAGCACCAATTCATGAAACTTGTCATCTCGAGGGACTTTACAAAGTCAAAATCAATCTTATTATACAGATTGGTTAAACATTTCCTATATAAGGAAACCAGTTGATTGCATCAAAGTCCCGACAAGCAGCATTCACTCCTGGAGAAGCGTAGAGCCACAGGGAGAGTCGTCTGCATTGTCCATGGCTTTGCTGCAAACCCTCATACTGAGCAAGCATGAAGCGACAGTGGAAAGAAAAATCACCCATTAAAAGGGAAGGAAAACCTCCAGCAGAACCGGGCTCAGTATGAACGGTCATCTGCCTCGACTGACTGGGGTTACAGAAGACAGAGCAGAGACACAACAAGACAGACAAGAACAAAAGCACACATTGATCCAGTATTCTGTTCTACATTATTATTATTATTATTATTATTATTATTATTATTATTATAATTATTCTTTTCCTGTTTTTTAACAAGGTACATTTTAAATTATGCCGAATATATAATTTAACCTGACTCCTCCCCTAGATGACTAGGGGAGGAGTCACCCTATATCTCTAAGGGAGAGCCCAGACACACTACGGAGAAAACTCATTTCAGCCGCTTGTATCCGGGATCTCGTTCTTTCGGTCACGACCCAAAGCTCGTGACCATAGATGAGGGTAGGAACGTAGATCGACCGGT
The DNA here is from genome assembly GCF_011125445.2 of Fundulus heteroclitus. Lineage (NCBI taxonomy): Eukaryota > Metazoa > Chordata > Actinopteri > Cyprinodontiformes > Fundulidae > Fundulus > Fundulus heteroclitus. Next base: position 22,821,341 of record NC_046373.1, on the reverse strand, counting down.
AAATCGAGAGCTTCGCCTTTTGGCTCAGCTCTCTCTTCACCACAACGGATCGGTACAGCGCCCGCTTCACAGCAGACGCTGCACCAATCCGCCTGTCGATCTCCCGCTCCATCTTCCCCTCATTCGTGAACAAGACCCCAAGATACTTGAACTCCTCCACTAGGGGCAGGACATCCTCCCCAACCCGGAGAAGGCACTCTACCCTTTTCCTGGCTCTCACCGTCAGTGGCAGCAGACACACGGACGTGTGGAGTTTTCACTGTAACCGCCACCTTGCCTCGACGGGTGATTTTCAGGTTTTTCATTTTCCTTTTCCATCCGGATCATCATGACCACAATCATCACTGTGAAAACTAAAACATACAAACACTAAAGTACAAGAAGACGAGCTCATGATACAAACAAGAAACAAAACGTACCTCGCTGCTCTCACCGGGGGAATGCAAATCATAGATTTGTCTTTTACACATCAAACAATATTTGAATTCTGCTGACTTTTGTTTTCCAGCCATTCGTTAGTACAACCTGTTGCTTCCAGCTTTTATAAGGCCGGCCCGGCCCTTACTGGCTATGGCATCCAACGAGGTACAAAATAAACAAAAACAACTCGCTGAAAGCTATAAATACCATTCAATCAAACGACAAACATCAATTAACATACATATACAAGTTGGAAATTCGTTTTTAAATAATTTACACAATTCATTAGAATAATTTACTCTGTTGCAATTTTAAATAACTCTACTTGGTGTAATATGATTTTGAGAATATTATAATTTACATTGTCAGACGCAACTGGATGCACTAGTATGCAAAAAGCAAAAACACCTACAGTAGATTATATGATGTTGATAAATCTCTGCAACTTTCAGTGTTTGCAACCAAAAATAAAAAAAGGTGAAAAAGAGGATAAGACAAATATAAATAAGCTTAAAGTGATGCAGCCAAGGCAACGCGTTGTAGGATTTAAGTTAATCAAACTGATTCCTATTGAGTTCCCTAGTGGGAAACATCCAGGTGGGTTTCCAGCGCAACGAGAGCTTTAAATATTTATCAGTAATCAGCCGTCAGCTGTTTTGGCTCATAGGTGGAGAGGAAACATGTTTCCTGTTTACATTCAGCTCCTTTTCTTAATTTAATGTGGTTAACATGTCGTGGATAAGGGCATTGTCACATACCACTCAGCTGATTAAAGACATTTACCTGAGGCTTTACAGGACATGTTTCCTCCAGAGTTGGTAGCTCTAAAAGAAGTTTCAGCCACATTTATGTTGCATTTTATAATAAAGTATCGTGAGAGTTCAGGATATATTCCTTTCCCCATCTAACCTTTTATAACCTGATCTCCCCGTGTCCGACGCTCGCAGAGATCATCCAGGCAGTGGTTCAGGGTGGCGTCCCTCCCCTCCGTCCCTCCCTCTGCTTCCACAGTCACAGCGAGGAACTCGGGGTCCTCATGCAGCGCTGCTGGAGCGAAGAACCAAGCGAACGGCCCGACTTTAACACCATCAAGATCCTCCTGAGGAAGCAGCACAGGTAAACAAAGCAAGGCGTAAGAAATTAAGTTTGCTCGTTTCTATTCAGGTGTTTCTGAATTAATTAGAGCAAACTGATTTATTTTAGTAATTCAAGTTAAAAAGTGTATTTCATCATATAAACTTAACACAAAAAGGAAGAAAGTGGATCATTTTTTTTCTTTGTTCCAACAATATATCTTGGCAATAAATCGTAGCGTATTCAAAAGCCTGTTTATTTCAGGGCCACGTTTCAGAAAGAATGGCCCTTCTACCCTGAGTAGAAAGCTGCTACTCTGAGTATTTCTACCTCACGCTGTCATACTCAGTGTTTTCGGTTTCAGAACAGGTGATATCAATCTGGTAACTAAACTCAGCACCGGAGTATGAAACAAGCCCTGATCAATGGAACGCAGATAACGTGATTCTCCATGTCAACGGCAGGAAATAAGAGGCCTGGAAGTGCGCAATTCCTGAGTGGGATTAGAAATCTTTGAAGTAGGCATATGGAGAATATTAAGCCATAACTAACAAGAAGAAACAACACTGTTGCTGCAGAAAAAGAGAGTTAGAGGCAGATAATTGTTGAAAAGGTCAATGCATGAGTGAGATGAGAGATATTTGACGGACAATCAAAGCTTTATTCTCACACTGCACTTATTCAACAACCATTGATTACATGTTTACATGTCTAGGTGCATTGAAAGGACTTGGCAGCAAATATTAGTAAGCAAATAATAGTATGAAAGTAGAGTTTAATCAGGTACGGTCCGGTTCTAACTTATTCTTATATTTAACTGTACTCAATTAAAGTATTATTTGGCTATAATCAACATTTGCACTTAATGATGGGAGTTATTGAAATAACTGATATGTTCATTCATCCTTTTTCCAGAATTTGGCTTCACCTATCCTTCTAAAAATGAGTTGACACTGATTTTCTTGTAGGTGTATAATTTGTGCCGGCCTCACTTTATATTAATCATATAGGCTATATTTATATTTTAAGTTGAAGTAGAGGTGGTGTTATTTCAGTGAAGCCCTGATGGTGTTGGGGGAAAATATATGAATGAAAAATTAGAGCTGGAAGTCTTAAAATGTGATACAGAGTAAATTATTGCTTTCATTCTGTGTAGTTATTTTATTAATCTAGTGGGTCGCTGACTATGAAACACCTATAAACTCAACTATAACTTAGAGCAACAGTAACATTAATGACAGGGCGACATACGGCTGCCTCTGAAAGATTTTTTGCATCACCTACGGTATTAAAAAGTTGCTATTGGCAAAAAATAAATAGCAGCACAAAGAAATTGTTCAGAACTGAGAGCGTCCCCTCGTTATAGGAGCGATGTGGGGGCTGAGAATATTGGGATAAATCAATGACAGCGACGGAAAACGGTCACTCTTGAAAACATAATTAACCAGAAATGATAACACATTTAATCATAGTCTGATCAGCCTTGGTCTCCAGAGATTTCTGTGGAGTATTTGAGCTCCAGCATGCAGGCTCATCCAGAAAAGGATTCACCTTCTCCAACACTTCCTTGTGCAGATCTCAGCTAAAAAGGAGTAAAAACTCAGAGTTTGCCCAAACACCCCTGCTCGGTAGCAGGGTTGTTTCACAGAGTAATTTGTTGTCATAATTTGACTTAGTGTAAAGGCTTCTGATGTTTCTGAAACGTTAAAGTCAAGGTATGCAGGAATTTACCCCAGAAACTACTCTTAATATCCGCTAACCCGGCTTTCTGAAACGGGGCCAGAAAAACAGGTCTTGTCATCATTGGAAGCAAAATTTATGCATTTACATATAGAAATGTTGAGATGACATTCTGCAACCAGGGGAAATCCCATATCTCCACTCAGAGGGGCCAAGCCTTCTCTTTCAAAATACAATTCTCAACCTCAGAAATAAACCGGCTTTCCAACTGCATGAAAGTTATTGTGAAACTTGTATTGTTATTAAAAAAACGACCGACTGAAAAAATTGTATATGTATATGGTTCAAGCAGTTTTATCTTTTTTATACAGATTTTTATTAGGAAGTAATGCACATTACAATAGAAATGTATATCCATTTCACATTGGGTATCACGGCATCTCTGTATAATAATTAACAACATGTACATATTGACACCATAGAGATAATGTGAAGCATTTTTATCTTTTAGGTTTTTTTTGTTATGGCTTACATCTTATAAAAAAAGTCAATTAGAATATCATATAAGACCAAATAAAAATGTTTTAATACAGAAACGTCATATTGTCTCCATGCGCATGGCTTACACAACCATGGGGAACCTGATGACTTCTGTCCAGCATCCTCCACAGAAAAGCCATTGCTAAAGCAGCTGGCTTTTCACAGAGTGATGTGTCCATGTATATTAAATGGAAAGTTAAGTGGAAGGAAAACTGTGGTTGAAAACAGCATGTTTTTTTTGTTTTTTTTTTTACTTCACTAGTTCTGAATCACAGAAAGCCATGATATCAGCAAATATCCATAATTGAGAAGCATATCTGCTATCAGCTGATTTGTTGATTGTTAAAAACAATTCAGCCAGTTGCAATTGGTTGTGACGCAATGACTCCATCCGTCGTCTATACTCTGGTGCCTTTCTCCAGTGGTCAATGGGCGAGAGGCGATCCATCACAGAGCAACATAGAGACAAACTGGACAAACCACTAATGCACACACTCTCCCCTAAGGGCAATTTAGAGAGACCAATTAACCCAAAAGTCATGTTTTGGCCTGTGGGATGAAGCCAGAGTACCCGGAAAGAACACAGACATGCATAGGGAGAACATGCAAACTCCATGAAGAAAGATCCCAGGCTGGGATTTGAACCCAGGACCTTGTTGGTGCAAGACAACAGAGCTACAAACTGGAAAGTCTCAAAGTAAAAAAAAAGAAAAAAAAAAGAAAAAAGGGTTTCCTATGACAGAAAAATGTAAAAATGTGTTGTAAAACTTATTAAAAAATCTGTATCAGTGTAGACCAACAAAGAAAAAAAGTTGAATGCAAAAAAAAAAAAAAAAAAAAAAAAGAAGATTTCTCATGTTCTGTGTTGTTGGGATTTTGTGTTTTTAGAGGTTATGGTTCCAACATCCTGGACAACCTGCTGTCTCGTATGGAGCAGTATGCCAACAACCTGGAGGAGCTGGTGGAGGAACGAACTCAGGCCTATAACGAGGAGAAACGCAAGGCCGAGGCTCTGCTGTACCAGATACTCCCACAGTAACTACCCTTGACTGTCATCTCAGTTAAACTCTTTCTAATGTGTTCCTACGACAGCGTGCAAACATGAGGCGCTGTAATACTGCTGGAATGCATCTCTGTTTGGGTTTCAGCTCTGTGGCCGACCAGCTGAAACGAGGCGAGACGGTTCAGGCCGAAGCCTTCGACTCGGTCACCATCTACTTCAGTGACATCGTGGGCTTCACCTGTCTGTCTGCAGAGAGCACGCCCATGCAGGTTGGTAGCAACCATGAATCAGTGCTGAGCTGGAAGGAGAAAAAGGGGAGAATATCTGAAGATCAGAATCAGGCTGACATCTAGTGGTGCAAAGGTCGTAATTACACCCCAGACTCACTGGATGTCTGGTAAAAGCAGTCAGACCTTTGCAAAGTGATGGACAAACATAAGGTAGTACATAATTGTGAAAATTATTTGAGGCATAGTTTGTAATTTTTTTTATAAATAAACATTTAATCTTCTCTTACTCTGAGACCCCTAAATAAAAACCAGTGCAAACTATTACCTCAGAAGTCACATAATTATGAATATATGCAGCTGTTCTGTAAAAGCCTCAGAGGTTTCATGAGCAAACAGCATCATGAGGACTTTCTGGCCTAAATCCAAACACAACCCACCTGGTGGTGGCAGCATCAGGATGTGGGGATGCTTTAGTTCTGCAGGCACAGTGAAACTGGTCAGAGATGATGGGAAGGTGGAGCTAAATCTGGGACAATCCTGGAGGAAAACCTGTTGGAGGCTCTGAAAAACTTGGGGTTGGGGTGGAGGTTCACCATCTAGCCACATACAGCCAGAGCCAGAATGGAGGGGTTTAGATTATGTGTTAAAATGGTCCAATCAAAGTCCAGACCTGCGTCTAAACGAGAAACTGTGGAAAGAATGAAACTATGAAGGAAATGTATATAATGTGTATTTAAATTATTTCTAAAATCACCTATTACTTTCCTTAAATTTCACCATTACACACTTCTTTTAAAGTTAGACCCTTATAAATCCAGAAATATGGGATCCCCTGAAAAATAAATGTAAGAACCACAAACTTCACTTATGGTTTATATTAGAAAATATAGTTTCAAGGTGTGTGAAAATGTTTGTGAGCCAACAAACCTCCATGTTTCTGTTGAATTGCATTACATTTCTATCTCCTCTTCTTAATTGAGAGAATTCTTTGCATTTAAATTTTTTTTTTAACGTCAACACTGTAAGACAAAAAATTGTCTGTAATTGAATAAATAAAACAGGAACTTTTTTGGTGCCTCTGTCATGCAAGTATATTAAAAATAACTGAGAAATGATATATTGGTTTGAATTTGTGTCTATCTGCAGGTTGTGACCCTGCTAAATGATCTCTATACGTGCTTTGATGCCATCATCGACAACTTTGATGTTTACAAGGTGAGAAAAAAAAGTTTCGATTCAAATTTCTTCTCCGGGACCAGCAATTTTGGCTAACTGTGGTTAAAAATTGGTTTAATCTGGTCTCTTCAGGTGGAGACGATTGGGGATGCCTACATGGTGGTCTCAGGTCTGCCGGTGAGGAACGGTAAACAACACGGTCGGGAGGTCGCCCGGATGTCTCTGGCTCTGCTGGACGCAGTCGAGAGCTTCAAAATTCGACACAGACCCGACCAGCAGCTCCGTCTCCGCATCGGCATTCACAGCGGTACAGCTGCACCCTGGACACTCTCACGCTGAACAGCATTAAGCTACACACAATTACTCGAATGCATTAACATGTTGGTGTTTTTTTTTTTTTGTCTAGGCACCGTGTGTGCAGGAGTGGTTGGCCTAAAAATGCCCAGGTACTGTTTGTTTGGAGACACGGTCAACACAGCGTCACGCATGGAGTCCACAGGAGAGGGTGAGGCCTGCAGGAGATCTCACAGAGCGCATGCAGCAGTTCTTAGCAAACCTCAAATGCAGTTTTACTCCCACAGCATTGAGAAACTAGAACTTCACATAACACATAACATATTGCATAAACATAATTAAGCAAATTACCCTGCTGCCATCAGACTGTTGAACTGCTGGAGCTATAACTGGACTCTGTATCACATGTGTCCTGCATTGTTTACATTTCTATTGCTGTGCTGTGAAATCACTGCTGCACTTTATCCTGAAACTATCCTGCAAAGTTACTTTATTCTGAAATCCACTGCAATTCACTGAAACTCTCAAGCTGTATGCAAACAAAATTTCGTTCTGTACGCACTCTGTGCATACAAAATGACAATAAAGTTTGTCTAAGTCTCTAAATGCAAATTAAATGTGTTTACATAAAGGTGCTTTTTTTCTGTTGCACAACGCTGCGACAGAATAATAAATAATTCCACATTTGTAAGTTGGTTTTCCCAGTTTCCTTGCAATAGGCTTATAACCTTTAAGTCCATCTCTAAAAACATTACATAAATCTTTTTTTATAACCAGAAAAAAAACTGCAGGTGAGGACAATACTTCAACCGCTTTTAAAGATGTTTAACTTTATCCTTGATTTTTCACCAATCCTCTGTCCTCTGCCATATAATTTGAAAATTGTTTGCTGCAAAGCAAGAATGTCGCAGTTTCTAAAATGCAGGAGAACAATGGGCTGCAGGATGAGCTTGAAGCAAAGATGCAAATCAGTATATGCAAAGATTTCTTTGACATCTGCAACTTGTGCGTCAAGGTTAACAAGTTTTCTAAATGAAAGCAGAGGAGCAGGGATCCCTAAATGCCTTAACTGCCCCTTCCGTCCTCATGTCTCTCCTGCCTCCTCTACTTAAGTCTCAGGACGTGGGATGTGAACCATGAAAAAAATTAGTCAGGGATGTACAGAGTTAGAAATGGGTTTATTGGAGAGGGAATTCATTGATTTATGCTGCAGAAAGTCTAATGTCAGACATGTGTGTTCTCTCAGCCTTGAAGATTCACGTGTCCGAGGCGACTCGTCAGGTCCTGCAGGAGTTTGGCAGCTTCCAGCTTCAACTCAGAGGGGAGATCGAAGTGAAGGGCAAAGGACGCATGAGGACGTACTGGCTACTGGGAGAAGATGAGAAGAACTGACACGGATCTGACGGTTGAGAGTCAAACGTGTCCCGTCTCCCCAGTCGCATGGCCATTTCGGCCATTGAGGGACAAATTAGCAACTGACTGATCCAACCTGGTTTCTCCAGAGATTAACTGTAGAAAAGAACAGATACAGACAAGACGAATGTTTCACTGTAAGATAAAACATCCAAAAATAAGTTGTGTAAGTACAAATTAAAATGGTTATTGTTACTTTTGTTCAAATGTCTCCCCGTGCTTTTCTTTGTGGAGTTTCCATGTTTTCCTCAAGGTCCAAAAACATCCATTTGGATGTTATTTGGAGATTCATATTTGCCCTTGAGATATAGGCATAACCTCAGACCAACTTCCTTGTACCGGCTGCAGAAGAGCATCCCCACAGCATGATGCTGCCACCACCGTGCTGCACCGAAGGGACGGCCTGCTTAGGATGACGTCTGTCTGGTAGTTTTTCTCCCTCTAGGCTAAAGAGATTCATTTTTATCTCATCTAACCAGCACACTTTCTTCCACATATTTGCTGCGTCCCTTACATGGCTTGCGTTTCATTTTACACAGGACTTATTTTGCCTTTCTTCCTGTAGCTTTTGTGTTTCTTTGTAACCCTTCAATAAACGGCAGATTTGTGGATTCCACAAGCAATAAAAGAACCTGTCGGTTTTTCCCGACTGACCTGTGGATGTTTGTAACTTCTGGTAGGTTTCCTGTTCCGTAATTTTTCCATTTTCTGATGATGGATTGAGCAGAAATGTGAGATGTGTAAAGTTAGGGAAATTGTTTTACAACCTAATCCTGCTTGATATTTCTCCACAGCTTCATGTCTGACCGGTCTGCTGTGTTCCTTGGTCTTTGTGTTGCCATTTGTTCCCTAGTGCTCTCTAACAAACCTCTGAGCCCTTCACAGAACAGCTGGATTTATGTGAGGGATTAAATTACTCGGAGGTGGACTCTGTTTACTGATTAGATGGCTTCTAAAGACAACTGCTTGCACTACATTTTATTTTGGATATCAGAGGAAAGATGGCTGAATATTTATCAGTACCACATTCATGTATCCCTCCCCCACTAATTTTCTTTCCATTTCATGTTCTATTTTGTATAGATCTATGAGATAAAGTCCCAATAAAATATATTGAATTTGTTGTAATGTTACAGAATGTGGATTAGTTTATAGGGTATGACTGCATTTGATAGGCACCACATCAGGGTGTGTGTTCTTGTATTTGCAGCTGAGTCAGAATATTTTTGTGCATTTTACTAAAGGGAGGACTTTTTGTGGGTGCCGCCCATTTCATGCCATTGCCCCAAAGCCACTTCAGCATGCATACCTAACTGGCCTCTCCATTGGTTGGTTCTATTGAAAGAATCGCTCCAGCTTTAAAAGCTTTAGGAAGGCTGGACAAAGTCTAAAATTTCTTGCAGCTGAAAACATGTTTTTTCGACATATATCTATATATCTTTATATATCTATATATAGATACATAGATATATGTAGCTAAATAAAGATTAGTTGTTGTCACTGTGCTGATAAGGTGGTAAAAGAGCCGCTTCATCTCAACTTTGAACAGAAATTATTGCGTTCGCGCTCTGCCTTGCATCATCGCTCGTTGGGCGTGTTTTTACAGGGGAGGGGAGGGGCTGTCAAGGTACTTCATAGAGGGGCGGATAATTATCTTTCTACGTAGAAATATGAAGACCGCTTGCTTTGCAGGACAAGCAGGGGCTGCTTCTCAGAGAGCAGACTTCACAAGGATTACTCAGATATGCATGAATCAAGCAAAGGACCACTTTGGCCATGATTTTGATGAAGGAATAGCATCATAACATGGTTAAAAGCTGGGAAAAAGTTGATGTTGAGTCATATAGGCCCTTTAAAGTGAAGTTGACTGTAAAACTTTGCTTAGAAACACTCAAAATCCATCAGGTAACCAGGAAAATATTACCAGTCTGTTAAGCCAACAAGATGTCTGATTTAGAGGATCAAGAACAGTAAGATTTAATGAATAAAATGTGTTTGGAACTGTACACAAGAACAATAACTCTATCTGGTTAAAGTCTGCTGCATCCCAGTTGCTCTAAGGAGGGTTTCCGCAGGTTGTTTCTCCCAGCTGCTGTTAGACTTCATCATCTCTGCTCTTCACAACGGTCTCAATAACTGTTTATATCATCCTAATGGTTGCACAGGTTCTGATCGCATCATTAACCATTTACACTGTTCCCCAGATAATAAGGTAACTTGCACATGCCTTATTAGCTACTTTGGGATGCTGCTGCGCCATCACGCACATTGAAAATCCTAGTATCGTGTTTTATGTAAATAGGCTGGAGTCTTTTCCACTGTTACTATTTTATTTTTTCCACTGTGCGATTATTTACCCTGGTATTTACTTTTATATCTTCTACTCTTAGTGTTTTCTTAGAGCTAATTCTACATTAGACTAGTTTGATCTTTTTTTTTGTTTGTTTTTATTTGTGTGTATACCACTGTCACGCCCAAATTTCCCCACTGGGAAACAAACCATGCAAAAAAAGCACAATAAAGGAATTTTTATTTTGTCTTATAAGTGTATGAATCGTCAACATATAAACCCCCAGTTGACAATATGAGAGTCATTAGTCATCTTCTAAAACATCTCACAAGGCTGGAACATAAGGAGAGAGGGATGTTTGAGCATTCCTCTTCACACAATCTCTCCTGATGGTCCAGAGACATCGATTATCTCTTATGGTCTCTTCCGCTCACCCTGTAGGTTTACTAAAAGATTTAGGTCCGGTGGACTTAAATGGACAAGAGAGAAAGTGGTCAGGGTACTGGCACCTGCCACATGATTTTTAATTAAAAAATTACTTTCTTTTATCAACATGATCATGGCGCCAGGAACTGTAAGAAAGGTTCCCGTGGCCTTTGGAAAAGAAACAGGCCACAGCATCACAGACCCTCCTCCATTCCTAACAGATGAGGTGCTTTTCCACGTATTCATTCTTTATTTCACACCTAGGATTTCTGTCAAACAGCTCAATCTTAGGTTCCTCAAATCAATGCATACTGTTCAAATGAATGCCCCCAATAGTATTTAGCAAACTCTGCAGATTTAAATTTGTAATGAGAGGACAGAACAGACTTCTCCCTACCATCACATTGGATACAATCTAATGGTTGTTATATCACCCTGAAGGACAATCGGCTTTGGAGACTTTCATTTAACTCCCTCACTATCCTTAAGATCAATTTGAGACCTTTTGAGCTTTTCTGTCATGTCCTATTTACTCCCCAAGGACACAGTTACTCATTGAATGTTTAAATTCTGGTTAACTAAAAAACTAGAAATAAAAAATGATTAATTTAAATTAAATTTAAAGGATTGTTAAATGTATTAAATTGATGATTCTGCTACAAACAGACGTCTTTACATGGATTCTGTTCCCTCAACTAAGGTCTGAGTTGTTTTGTTTTTGTGTTGCTTTGTTTTCAGAATGAGATTATGGTGACAAAAGGTACATTCCGGACATTCAAGAGGACTTACGCGTCTTTAACAGGGAAATTAAATGTAGTTACAAGTTTTGTGTTTATCAGATCCTTGTAAACAAGGTAAAGTGGTTTCCATGCAGGTGGACGGCTGGGTAGAATGGCATGGATTGGCCCCTGATATACTCACCTGCTATTGGTTGGTATTGACGTCCCTCAGACTAACGCGTCACCTGATTGGCTGTGGGGCTGCGTCGGTCACGCCCCGTTCCCCAGCTCTGTCTGTGCGGATGTCCGTTATGTTACTGTGGTCGGACGGTGTGTCGGAGTCGAACTGGTATTCCAAGCTGCCTCCATATAAGTTTTAAAAACACATAGCAACTGACCGAAGTGATTCACAGCGAGGCTCTGACCCGGGCCGCGGCCCCCGTGACTCTCCAACACATCGGTACAGACACTCACAACACCACTGAAACGGTAGTCCCAGCCCGGCTCAGCAGAGCTCCGCGGGGCCCCGGCGAGGCGCGGCGGGAGCAGATGGAGCCTGCACCGGCAAAGGCGAAGCCACAGGGCCGGCTCCTGGTGTCCACCCAGCTGGATGCCAAAGACGAGTTAGAGGAGGTAGGGAAATCAGGACTGGTTGCCGGGTAACCTGATTTTATTCCGAATAAACGGGGACAACACAGGGGTACAAGGGAGTCGATTAAATTAAATGTGTATATATATAAAAAGCCAAAGGTACAAAGACATGATGGAACCATTTTATCAAGTGCTGCTGCTAGCAAGCTAGTTAGCATCGCTAGCAGGAGGTTAGCAGCGGTAGTTTAGAGGAATAAACCTGTGAGGTGTGTGGACACATTGTTGGAGGGATGAATCTGGATGAGGTGGAGTTTTAAAGTATGTTGTTGAGTGTTTGGGCTCTTAGAAACGCTGGTTTTGTTATTTAAAGTCTCTAAATTCATGGAATATAGCCTAGCATGCTAATGCTACGTAAACAGATGGATGAGACCTATGTGACAGTTGCGCATGCGTAATGTTTCACATGTCAGAACTACTGGAACGCCAAAGAGTTGACGTTTAATGTTTGTTTTATTGAATAATCCTTATTTAAAATACATTATTTTCATTTAAATCTCTAAGGAGATGTGTCTCCCCTTTTTCATCTTTAGCCTATAGTAGTAGTTGTGAATGCGCTGATCAGATGCACCGATTGCAGATTTGCAGATAATTTATCCATTGTGCTTTGTGGAGAAGATGGTTATGATTATTTGTGATGGACAACTGCTTAATTTTATTGTGTTTTTTTTTTGTTTGTTTTTTAGCAGCATCACTTCCAAATTGAACAGTGCACTAGTTGTAAAGCCAGTGTTGTTACCTTGAGCGAAAATACCCCAGTGTCATGGTATTGACACAAAGATTCAAAAATAAAATCGATAATATGATGTAATTGCTTTTATTCAAACCGGAAAAGCAACAAACATGCATCCTTGTTGCCAAAATAGTGTTACAAATTGTTATTATTAATAAATATGTAAAATTTATTCATTGTTTGGGTTGTCATGCAAAGGCTTTAGCTTTGCTAAAAGTTTTAAATGTAGAATAAAATGGATAAATAAATGGAGAATCTTGCACCCTTTTACAGTTCTACACTTTAACCCTGCAGTCAGCAGCTTACCGGTTTGTACACAGTAAGTATGCAGATACCGGTAGCTTTTGTTTCTCCCCTAACCATTTGAGTGGTGTTGTGCCGCCGCCTTTGAGCAGTTTTCTGTTTTCTTTGTTTGCCACTGCCGAATTATCAATAATAATATAAAAAGTAGCATAAAATTTTATTTTTTTTAAATTCCGGTCATGAGCATAGTAAGAGCTTATAGCGGAAGTCTTAGCCCTGTAAAAATTAATTTTTAGCAGGATATTTGAAGTCACACAAATAGCCTGATAGTTAATGTTTTTCAGTCCACCAAAAATTAACAGATTTGATACATGAGAATATTCTGCATTGTCAGAGTTTAACTATATTGTTTACATTGAAGACAAATGCAAGGCAGGTGCCTTTTTTGACATTCAGGAAAAAAACATAATTGCAAAACTTTTATTTTTAAAAGCGGAATGACAGTAGCGCTAACGATTAGCTCTTATTTCTTTCTTTTCCACAATTCACATCCATCTCTGAAGGCTTTAGCATCTTATCCCCTATAATTCTCCATCATTAAGGTAATTAAGTCCAGTTTCAGCCCTTCCAACTAGCCTAATGTGGACATGCAGGACGCAAATGCGCGGTGCTTGAAATTTAACATCCTTCCAAATGTTGCAGACAGGCAGTCCTGTGCGATTTTTAACATCATGTAATATAAGTAGTTGTAGTTTTAACCTAAACTCAAGCAGTCAAGCAAGACTAGCTTTGTAGTCATTAACTAATCGATGGATTCGCTAATGACTACAAACATGTTGTGTTATTCATTGTTAATTACTTTGTTTTGTGGTGTTGGACGTCAGTCAGTGTTATGTTTTTACCCTGTTTTGCATTTGTATCTTAAACCCTTTGTGCTGATTTTTTTTGTTTTTTTTTGTTCATCTAACCAAACACTCAATGAGGGAGGAGCATAAATGCTGTGCCGTGCCTTTTTTGTTGATGTTTCTCAGTGGTTCCAACAATAAAAAGCGAATAAAATAAACATTAAAGGGTCAAACCTTCCTCAAAAAGTAGCGTTGACAGTCTCATCCAACTGTCATTTAAAGCTTTGCCGTTAGATTTAAAGTATAGAATCAGTCCTCAGTGGTTTGGAAGCAGTTCTTTCTTTTTTTACCGAAGTCAACAACCAATTAACCCCAAACCTAGGGTGTCTTCTTTTTGGTATTACCTTTCTGGGGGATTTCTTCATTAATCATTTGTGCGCAGGCCTTTAATAAATAAGTAAAGTCAGGGTTGGTGTGTCTGATGGTTTTCCGTGTTTGTTTTATGTGTTTGTGTGCAGAGATTGGAACGATGTGTTGGAATCGTCCAGGCATTGAGCAACGGACTGTCGGAAAGGGAGGCCAATGATGCTCTCACTGCCAACGTAAGGAACGGCCATTTTTACTACAAATGCTAGATTTTACCTCTCAGTTCTGTCACCAGTTTTTCCGTAAAAGAACAAAATATTGGTATTAATACATCAGCCTGACACAAACTCTTGAAACATTCATCTGTAAATATTTAGCTTGTGTTGTTTACACAAAACAGAGACAGTTTAGATTTTTTAATACATGCCTTTGTTAACTCAAACTATCTTAATTGTGCGATTGTTTTTCACTATTAGTTAAAGACATAAACACATTTGTTGGCACCCATTGTAGAAATGGTTTAAATGCCTTTAAAATTAATATTTTTGTACTGCAGAAACGTTACAAAAAAATATTTTTAATTTCAGTACATTTATTTAATTTGGGGAAAAAACACATTTATAAATGATAAAGTAAGTAAATTTAACTGAGGCATTTTTTTATTATAAAGGAACTTCTTTCTTTCTGTCATTCTGAGGTAGAAATATGATGTTTGTGTATGTTATGGTGATTGTGCTGAAACAACAATTTCCCTCTGGGATTATTAAAGTATTTCTGATTCTGATGAAACACGGAGGCTAATTTCTTTCAGCTGTTATCCGCTCGGCTTCCAGAGCACCAGGTTAGTCACACACCAAGGAGAATCAGAATCAGATATACTTTAATAATCACAGAGGGAAATTACTGAATGCTACCGGAAGAAAAATGTTCTCAGAAGCTCACCGTCATAAGACGCAAAAGTTGTAACTTGGTTTTAGCGAAGGAGATAAGGAAGAGCCGCGCATCGGATAATTACTGCACAGATGAGTATGTTTCAGCTGGCGACAAGTTATTTAACCTGACAGTTCCAAAGAGCAGCTTCTCTTTTGTTAAACAATCGTGTCAGGAGACACATCCTGCGGTCGTTGAGAAGCTGTTCGACTGTTTTAGGAAGGATAAAAGCAAAGAAAACGTATAAAGCGAGGGCTAAAACTACTAAGTTTGAGTTAAGAGATGTTTTCATGCAGCTTTATAAAAGCTGGCTGGATAATGGAGAACCTTCATCTGCACAAAATACATTTTTTTTGAGGATCTGCAATCACATGAAATGCTGAAATTAAATTGTAGCAAAAAAAAAAACAGCAGAACTCCCAAATATATTTGATAGTGAAAGTAAAAGTATTTACTCCCGCCGTGTTGAGGGAAGTTAAGGGGAGGGAACGGCTGTGTACCCTTAAGAAAAACACTCCTCAGTGAGGGCAGTCATTAAAAAAAGCTCTGGAGCATAAAGGCTGGACGCTGGAGCAGGAGAAGAAGTCATGTGGTGTGTTGACGAGTCCCAGAGTGAAGGCTGTATCAGGGCAGCGCAAGACGTGGATGAAGAGCCTGCTGTACGAGCCGGTGGGGGGGCGGTGCTATAATCCGGGGTTGATGAAGTTGGTCAGGTCTACATTCAGCAGCGTTATGTTCCCCGAGGCCAGCTGACTGCCTAAATATACTCAACGACCAGGTCAGTTCATCTGCCAGTTTCTTCCTCCCTGACGGCAAGAGCTGTTCAAGGTGCACCAAACGTCATCCTAACACCAGACGTCAACCCCCAGTGAGAACCTTTGGGGTCGAGGTCTGGAGTTTGCATCTTTTAATCGTCCGTTGAGAAAAGATGCAACTCAGAACAGAAATAAATGTCTTTGACTC
This sequence comes from Fundulus heteroclitus, assembly GCF_011125445.2. Lineage (NCBI taxonomy): Eukaryota > Metazoa > Chordata > Actinopteri > Cyprinodontiformes > Fundulidae > Fundulus > Fundulus heteroclitus. The sequence goes on along the minus strand of NC_046373.1, from coordinate 22,805,348 downwards.
TGCAGAGGATCATAGAATCGACCTCACAGATGTGTGAACGCGCTTCGCTAAAGACGCTCCACTAAAAGCTTCTGTGTCTTTGGGAGTGTGCAGTGTATTTTTCTTCATTTGGGACAGTTTTTCTCAGCTAAATCCTTGCAGCCAAGGTCAAAGTTGGATTTTTCTAAACCTTCCAGTGTGAAATAATGCGGCTGTAGTGAAAAAAAAGAAAAAAAAAAAAGGGGAGTTTATTTTAGGACCTATTAAACATCTATTACCAGGGAGGCCAATCTGTGTGGCAGCTGCGGTGGGACACGACTCATTTCTGTTCCCCTTCTCTGCAGGTGTGTAAAGGCCAGCAGCAGCATGAGGAGGTCTGCCTGGGTCTGTTCGCCCTGGTCCTCACGGAGCCGACGCAGGCCCAGCGGGTGAGTCGCCGCCTCCCGTTTATATCGTCTGTGACGTCACAGCAGCCGCGGCGTTCTAACTCTCCGGTGGGCTGTGTCTGTGTGTGGGAACAGTGCTACAGAGATCTGACGCTGGTCAACAGAGACGGGATGAACATAGTCCTGGTCAAAATCAACCAGATCCTGATGGAGAAGTTCCTCAAGCTGCAGGACATTCCCAGAACACAGGTAAGACGGCGTCGCAAACGCGCCGAAAGGCACCGCGCGTCTCCGAGGACGGCGCCGCTAACGACGGCGCTAACCTGTGTGCAGCTGGTGTGGCTGGTCAGAGAGCTGGTGAAGAGCGGCGTCATCGGGGCGGACGGCGTCATCATGACGCTCATGAAACAGATCGCAGGTTGGATTCCAAAGACTTCCTCTTTTTGATAAAAAAATAAATAAAAAATCAGTGCTGTGTGTTTTCCACACTGAGCTATATTATACACTGAAGTACTAATCACCGTCTGTTTGAACGAGTCGCTTTGAAGCCACCGGCCGCCATATTGGTACTCCCTATTTTCCCCCAGTAAATAGGGAACATGTGCGCTACAGCATCAAATAACGAGGATTTTCTCATGTTCAGGGGGGGCTTAAGACTTTTAAAATGTCAAATGCCATATACTTTTATGTTACGTTCTAAAACTATCAAGTACTGAGAAAGTCATGTGCTGAAATATTTTGCATTTTATTCATTTAAATATATATATTTAACATTTATAAATATATAAATAACAATATACAAAAACATATATTTACATATGTGTATACATATATATACACGTATTTATATATACATATATATATATATATATATATATATATATATATATATATATATATATATATATATATATATATATATATATATTTAATATGAATAACATGTAAAATATTTCAGCACCTAATTTCCTAGTAGTTGATAGTGTTAGTACATCCACTGACTGTAGAATTATCTATGAAACGTTTTCACTCAGCCAGAAAACTGCTTGTTGTTGCAACCAAATCCTATGGGATTCTGTGAGAGTAGGGAGTAGCAAGATGGCGGCCAGGGACTTCAGTTTTTCGGCAAAATCAGCACTCCAGTGTATTATGTAGCTCAGTGGTTTTCCAATGTTGCCATTTTCTCCTGCAGGTGGAGACATCTCCACCAAGAACCTCTGGCTGGCCGAGAACGTGCTGGACATCCTGCTGGATCAAAAGTGAATCTCACACGCATGATCCCTTCGTTGAGTTTTGGTGAAACAGTTTCAGTTTTTTTTGTTATTATTACCGAGTGGCTGAACCCTCTGTTCTCTGAAGGGAGTGGGTGCTGAAGAGCGGGATGCTAATAGCGATGTCGGTGTACACCTACCTCCGTCTGATTGTGGATCACGGCGCGCCGAACCTTCTGCCTCTGCGTCAGAAGGAAGTGGACTTCTGCATCAGCATGCTGCGGGAGAAGGTCGGTGTAGGAAGGGGACGGGAGACGTCGTCTGTCCTCAAAGCCTCGTTTTTTCTGAACCCCCCCGTCTCATTGTGTCTCTATAGTTCATGGAGTGCCTCATCATTGGCAGAGATCTGGTTCGGCTGCTACAGAATGTCGCTCGGATCCCGGAGATGGAGCTGGTTTGGCGGGACTTGCTGCACAACCCGCAAGTTCTCAGTCCTCAGTTTACAGGTGAGCTGAGCTGCACCACCTGAAGGGCTGTCGGTGGTTGAGCGGCGCTGTTTTAACGTTTGTGTGTCCCCGCTGCTGCAGGTATCCTCCAGCTTCTGACCGCTCGAACGTCTCGCAAATTCCTGGCCTGTCGACTGACTCCAGACATGGAGACTAAGCTGCTCTTCATGACCTCCAGGGTAAAAAGCGAACTCTGTTTGTGCGATTCCTTTCAAAATGTGAACATTTTCACATTTTGTCACTTAACAACCTTTTTTTTTTTTTGCAAACAGAAATCTGAAAGGTGTGCTGTGACTTTGTTCAACAGTTTTGTAGAACCACCTTTTTTTCTGCAGATGCACGTCTTTTGAAGCATGGCTCTGCCGGTTTAGCATATTTAATGATAAATATTTCTGGTTTCTGACTTTTTCTGGGCCGTTCTGAGTACGTTTTAGACTTAGACAACTTTATTTGTGATTCGGTATGCACAAAGTGCGTACAGAACGAAATTTCGTTTCGTACAGCTTTTGTAAATCGCAGTAGAAGTTAAATTACAGTTTTAGGTGCGGCAGAGATTTAGAAGTAAACAGTAGATTTTAAATATACAGTATACAAACAATTGAAATGTAACAAAAAAGAGACATTATTTATGTACAGATTGGATTGTGCAAGGGCATTTGTGCATGATCTAAATCAGGAGCGGGGGACAAGCGGCTTTCTTACCTGTCCTGTTCAGCTCGCAGCGACTTGCCTGATATGTGAAGATGCTCTTTTTTACTACAGTTTCTGGGAATTTTATTTTGAAAATGCATTTATAAAAAAAAAAAAAGAAAAAAAAGTTAACTTTTGCACATGTAGCCTCTTTTATTCCAGCGAGAATGCTTTACACACATCATCTTCTTTATTGTGGTTACAGCAGTCCATCCACTAGATGGAGCCCAGCTAGGCCAGAAAGCTCCATCATTTATTAGTGTCATTTCCACTTTTTCTTACTTCCCTGCCACACAGAGGGAATAAAAAACATTTGCAGCCTCAACTACTCTTCTGCTGAGATCCACTCATCCATTTTGAAACTAATTTTGCCAGATTGAGCCACAATTAGGTCCCAAGTAAGGCTGGAGAGTGCAGCTTATCCCTCCAGGGTTCCCACGGGTCCTTGAAATCCTCGAAAGTTTGTGAATCGGAATAAATAAATTCAAGGACCTTGAAAGTTCTTGAAAACAGCCAAAAAAAAAACACCTTGTCCTTGAAATTCCTTGAATGCACTGAAATTGTGTCTTTAACAAAGGTAACAAAAGTCTGAGAATGATTTAAATATATCTCTGAGCAGCTTTCTGGCAACCGTGGCACTTTAAACAGAAGTCAAAAACTAGCTTAATCAAAGATGAAAGTAAGTGAAACAAATTGATATAATTCTGAACATCTCAATGCTGCACTTTTTTCCATAAAATTCCATGAAACGGTAGGCTAATGTACATCTTATATGTAATGTAGTATGGCATAGCCATGTACTGTGGATATAAATGTAGGCTATGAATATGATCAATATCAATGTAGGCTATAAATTAAGTCCACTTTCTTGCATTGCTTCTGACCCAACAACTTCTATGCCGTTTAGTCTTTTATTGAATTTTCATTTTATTAAAATATGATAACCTATTCAGCGGTCACAGTAGGTAAATGCCGCCACGTGTGGTCCTTGAATTTGAGGAAATTGATCCTGGAAAGTCCTTGAAAGGTCCTTGAATTTGATGTTCACCAAGGTGTGGGAACCCTGTCCCTCTTTCCTGTTAATGAGAGCCTATAATCAGTAAAGCGATAAGAAAATCTGATGTTAAAATGTTAAAAACTGTTCATGTTCCTTTTAATAAGGCATTTGAGCTGTTAAACAACCCGTGGAGATTTAGTTGTGCTGCGATGCTGGACTATTCCGACTCTTGATGCTGAACTGGTTGATCTGAAGGCGGGCGGGCGTTCAGGGTGACCTGCAGGGTTTGTTTCCTGCTTCATCTTGATCAGAGCACCTTCTTCCTCATCTTTGCACTGTTCTCTACACGTCTTTTAATTTCAGATTTGTATTTGTAGCATATTTACAATTGTATTGTGACAGAATATGGAGACGTTAAAATGGGAATGACTCGTCTCGGGCAGCCGTATCTCTTCTCGCTCCCCTTTCTGACTCGTGAATTTGCGCGCTCGCTTTCCCCCAGGTGCGTTTTGGGCAGCAGAAGCGGTACCAGGACTGGTTCCAGAGGCAGTACCTGTCCACGGCGGAGAGCCAGTCGCTGCGCTGCGACCTGATCCGGTACATCTGCGGGGTCGTGCATCCCTCCAACGAGGTGCTGAGCTCCGACATCCTGCCGCGCTGGGCTATCATTGGCTGGCTGCTCACCACCTGCACAGTAAGACGCCGCGACCCCCCCCGAGGCTCTCAGTGGGAAAGTGACAGTTTATTTAAGTGGGCTGAGTTTTTAACGAGCTGGTTTTCTTTCTGCAGTCGAACGTGGCGGCCTCCAATGCCAAGCTGGCCCTGTTTTACGACTGGCTGTTCTTTAACCCAGAAAAAGACAGCATCATGAATATAGGTAACAAAAAAACAACACTGCAACCCTATTGGTTCTCAGGACACCCTAACCAGTTTATGGTCGTCTTCTTTGACGCCCAAATTGACAGACATGTTTGGTTTTGTAGCTTTTGTCGCTCTGGCTGCCCGACCCGGTGTAGGTACCAGATTGACTCGGGCGCTTCCCGATGACGTCATCACATGGCAAATCCACTCAAACAAACTACATTATGCCAGCGGTCTCCATTTGTTACAAATCAATTTTATTTTGTTAATTTACGGTTATTTTCCAGTAACTTAATCGAGACATGAAAACTTTTAACATATTTTTGGAATGCTTCTGTGGTAGTCTGACAATTTAATCAAATCGGATCAAAGTTATATCTTTAGAGAAATTTCCTTCCAATTTTTTTTTTAAAGTTGTGAAGGGAAAATAAACCATAAACTCTTTTAATTTTTAATAAAAGTCTGCAGCCGTTTTAATTTAATCACGGCATTCATCACTTTAAAATCAATAACGTTTATTCCTCCTTTTTCTACTTTTTCTACTGATATTACTATGTTGTTCTTTCTGATCACATGCTTTTTTATTATTCCAGATGAAATTGTGATGAATTTGATTAATTTTTTATTGTAGTATTTGGTATATTTAAGATATATGCTGGATAAATTAATCTGGCTATCCCTCCTGTTTTTGTTAACACTATTCTCCCAAAAATTGAGCCAACTGTCAAATATTTGTTGATTTTTTATTTATTTTTTTGGTAAAATGGCTTGAATATTTGTTATATAATTTCCAGTGTGGTCCTTGTTAATCATTATAGCTAAATATTTCACCTCATTTTTATCAATTAAAGTCGGGTGATTATTTGAATTGCTAAGATTTCAAAATTTTTTTCTATGTTCATCTTTAAGCCTATGTTCATCTTTAACCGCTAAAGTAACTTAATAAAATTGATTCGTTACAAATGCAGACCACGGGCTCAATGTAGTTTGTTTGAGTGGCGTTGCCATAATGTGACGTCATCAGGAGGCGCAGGGAACATGGAGAATTTCTTCGTAAAATTGTCCGTTTACAAACCGCAGTCCCGCTCTCGAATAAAACCTACACCCCGCTATACTTACTTTAGTAAGTTGTCCAGACCAATTACAATGTTTTGCGCAATTGAGCAAACGTTAAACCGACCATGTATAGTGACGTCATCAGAAGGCGCAGGACCCCGAGTCGATCTGGTAAATACACCGGCCTCAACCAGAAGTTTGATCCGTTCAGAATGATCCACTGAAGTTTTAATAAAGGACTTTAAGTATCGTCTTTTGGTTTATTTCAGAACCGGCCATCCTGGTGATGCATCACTCCATGAAGCCTCATCCTGCCATCACTGCCACACTGCTGGACTTCATGTGCAGGGTAACACGCTGCTGCAATCCTAAAATACACACGAAACACGCTGCAACACTAAAACTGAACCGTGGGCAAAAAGTGACAGACCTCCCGTTTTATCCCTCAGATCATCCCTCACTTCTTCCCTCCGCTGGAGTCTCAGGTCCGTCAGGGCGTGTTCAATTCACTCACCTTCATCATGGAGAAGAGGGTGCTGGCGTAAGAGCCTGTTTTTACAATATATGCACATTTTTCTCCCACTGACTGGTCATTTGATAATTTACTGTTCACCTACGTGTTTCAGTCACCTTGCTCCGCTGTTTGATAACCCAAAACTGGACCGAGAGCTGCGGTCGATGCTCAGAGAGAGGTTCCCCGAGTTCTGCAGCCCGCCATCCCCTCCCACAGAAGGTACCACACACGTCACAATAAAACTGCCAAAAACAAATTAGCTGAGCAAACACATGTACGTTAAAAACATGTAAAATGTTTCTGCGCCCAGCAGTGAAGATGGAGGAGGCCGCCTCAATGGACATGGACAACCACGTCCTGGACAAGGAGGAGGGCTGCTATGACCACACGGAGGCGGCTTTCAGCGACGATGAGGAGGAAGTCAACAATAAAGGTAGGTGCATTCGCGACTGTTAGAAAGCTATGGTGCATTCAGGGGCATGGGACATTTCAAACTTACAAAGAAAGAGACATAAAATGGAAAAGAACTTAACTCATACAATAATGTATTTTTCCAGAAAATAGCGTGACCTTTCTAACAATACTTAATGCTCTATACTTGTATTTATGACATTGTTTTTGATTCTGCACATCTGCTAGCTTTTTATTCTGAAAATTCTATAATATTACAGCAGCAAATTATCAAAGTTCTTCAAAAGCCTGATTAAAAGTTCCAAATGGGGCTGCAGATCATACAGCAACAATTGCCCTGTCATTGTTTTAACGGGCAGAATTTGCATTTGCTGACCCTTATCCTTTAACTATACATGGATATACAGGAATAAAGTCATACAAGTGCCAACCCCTCATAGATAGCAGGGGGTGCGTTTTTTGGCAAATGGCTGCCGAAAAATGCACCCCCTATGTTTTTAATCTAAAAATTGTCCCAGACTCATGAAATTCATACTGGTAGCTTAGAACACATTTGTAAACATGTAGAAAATGTTAAATCAGCTACAAGTGTATATTTCAGTAAAATAGCAGGGGGTGCGTTTTTTGGCAAATGTACATGTAAATGTATAACACCGGCCAATAGGCCGGAGCGAGGGCCGATCGACGCCGCTTGCGGCTTTAACATCCTTCATATGCGGCCTATCAGCGTACAAATTAACAGTTACTACCATGGTTTAAAACAAAGAAATACTTTCTCAAGTGCCATGTTGTCTAATATTATTATTATTTTATCTTTTAATTTTGGTTGATTCAATAGTTGTCACACAAGTTGTATTATGTAAATGTCTTTGCACTTTGAAAGCAGTTGAAATTGTAATTTATTTATGTTTTATTTATTTTTGTTCTGAAGGAACAGTATTTTATATATTTACTTGATTTTATAAGCATTTGTTCATGGGACCTAAATGTTCTGAAAATATTGTAATAAATATAATTTAGGACTGCAATGACATGTTTGTCTTTTCGCATTACACACATTTAGTCGATGTTCTTAAACTCAACCGTCATTTTGATTTGTATTTCCATCGTACGTTTGGTCTTAAATTTCATTTAGAAGTGGTATTAAAAGGTCTTAAAAAGTATTAAATTTAACTTGTTTATACTTGTAGACACCCTGTGTTCAGGCTGGTTGGATTAGAGCAAACCAGCTCATCATCCTGACTAGTAAAGCTATTATTTCCTTTAAACCAGTTAAACTAATAAAACTCTGGCTTAGACCAGGTTAACACAGTTTTGGGCTATCTTCTAAACTCCATGCTGGGTTTTAGAGCTTCAGTCCCATTTGGGTTTGTCCTCGCCGCCACGCTAACCGTTGACCAATCACTGTCCAGGAAAGAAGAGGGAGTTCCGGTTCCATCCGATCAAAGAGGCGGTGGTGGAGGAGCCCGCCGACATCACGCCCTGGCTCGACCAATTAGACGACACCATGAAGGAGAAGGTGCAGCAGATTCAGAAGACGAGGTGAGATCGGACCGCCCTCTTCACCGCAACAATCGGGCAGCAAACTGTCCTCTGCAGCTGATCCAGAACGCTGCTGCCTGCGTCCTCACTAAGACTAAGAAAGTAGAGAACATCACCCCAGTTCTAAAGTCCTTACACTGGCTCCCTGTATCTCAGGCTACGTTCACACTGCAGGTCTTAATGCTCAATTCCGATTTTTTTGTGAAATTGGATTTTTTTGCGTGGTCGTTCACATTTCCATATATGTGCGACTTGTATGTGATCTCCTGTGTGAACTGAATGCTTTCAACCTAAGTGTCCTGCATGCGCACTCGAGGACGCGATGACGTCACACGTAGCAAGCGCCCTCAGTGTTTGCGGAAGTAAACATGGATTATAATGCTGGCGCACATTTTGCAGTCATTAATTTATTTTCTAACCTAAACTTTCCGTCCATTGACTTCTCTTCTCATTGTAGTCCACTGTTGGTGTCGTTTTTCTTCCCGCTTCTGCATAGCAGGATGCAGAATAGTGACGTTCGTCGAGTATCTGTGACGTACAGGTCGGATAAATGCGACCTGTACGTACAGACACAGGTCGCATTTGAAAAGATCAGAGGCTACATTCACACTGCAGCCTGAAGTGACCCAATTCTGATTTTTTTGCCCATATGCGACCTGTATCTGATCTTTTTATGACAGTCTGAACAACACAGATCGGATTTTTTCAAATGCGACCCAGGCCACTTGAATATGTGGTCCTGAATCCGATACATATCTGATCTTTTCAAATGCGACCTGTGTCTGTACGGCCAGGTCGCATTTATCCGACCTGTACGTCACCGATACTCGACAAATGTCACTATTCTGCGTCCTGCTATGCAGAAGCGGGAAGAAAGACGAGACCCATAGCGGACAACAATGAGAAGAGCAGTCAATGGGGGGAAAGCTCCGGTTAGAAAATAAATTAATGACCGCAAAATGTACGCCAGCATTATAATCCATGTTTACTTCCGCAAACACTGAGGACGCTTGCTACGTGTGACGTCATCGCGTCCTCAAAATATGCATGCGGGACATTTAGGTTGTACGTATTCAGTTCACACAGGAGATCACATACAAGTCGCACATATTTGGAAATGTGAACGGACACGCAAAAAAATCCAATTTCACCAAAAAATTGGAATTGAGCATTAAGACCTGCAGTGTGAACGTAGCCAGATACGTATCGGATTCAGGACCACATATCCAAGCGACCTGGGTCGCATTTGAAAAAATCCGATCTGTGTTGTTCAGACTGTCATAAAAAGATCAGATCCAGGTCGCATATGGGCAAAAAAATCGGAATTGGGTCACTTCAGGCTGCAGTGTGAACGTAGCCTCACAGAATAGACTTTAAAATCCTTCTGTTGGTCTATAAATCCCTGAATTAACACCTAAATACATCACAGACTTGTTATCAGTGTATCAACCCTCCAGACCTCTAAGGTTGACTGGCTGCAGCCTGCTCTGCAGAACCAGAACTAAACATGGAGAAGCAGCATTTAGTTCCTATGCTCCACTTATCTGAAACAAACTTCCAGAAAACTGTAAAAGTGCTGAAAGTCTGAGTTCTTTTAAATCAAGATTAAAACACATTTGTTTAGGATTGCCTTCGACTGTTCTAGTTAAACTGTTTTAAACATAATTAGTTCAACTTTGTAGTCCAACTGTTTAATATTTGCTTTTAGTTTCCATTTTCTCATGTTTTATTTTTTTCTACGTTTTATTCCAACTTGCTTTTTATTCTGTTTCTATTTTCCTATATTTTGATCATGTAAAGCCCTTTGCATTGTCCTTGTACTGAAATGTGCTATATAAATAAATGTGCCTTTGCTTCTTCTCAGTGACACTGAGACCCAGTGCGAGGTGATGCAGGAGATCGTGGATCTAATCCTGGAGGTCAGTTCTCTTTGACAGAGTGCAGAGAAATTAAACGTCGTCCACTGGTAGACGAGATACTTTTGAGTTTCTTCAAACTAATCGGTTTTTACTTCAGCAGTCAACATGTCGCTGGATTCTTTAGAGAAACTGTAGCTTCCTCTCTCTAGACCCACAGTTCTATATAGTTTGCTCTGTGTTAACAAAAATACTTAGAGACAACTAACACGTACATTTCTATGAGCTATAAAACCTTTTTCATTATTGAGTTTGTTTTTCTGTTGAACTTTTTAACAATTTTTAGGATCAATATGACTAAATGATTGTGTGAATTAAAGACATAGAGCCCCAGTTTCACTACAGTGTAAATAAGTTTCTTCTGTAGCCCCTTTCACAGGTAAACATCACAAACTGAGCCACAAAGACGGAGCTTAACAAATAAAGCATTACTATACAGACGAAAGCTGTGTTAAAACATACTGATAACTGCAAAATATAAAATTATTTGAAGAGATCTTAGCTTTCTGTAACAGGAAAGTCTTCGGCTGCCTCTTAAATGTGTCAAGGGTCTCATTGTAAAAAGGTTCAGCTGTGAACTTTATTTAGAAAACCTCTGCACAGATGTGCAGGTGCCTCTAAAAGAAGTGCCAAACTTAAACAATAAATACATTTAGTAAGATTTCACATTAATATGACGGCTCTTGGAAATGTCCGTCGGAGTCTGGTGTTTTCGTTGTGTCTCATCGGGTAAAATTAATTATGTAATTTAGGCGTAAACACGCTGATCTGTGCTTCAGGGGATTTCACTGTGATGTTAAGGTTCATTTTGCATATTTTGGAGTAGGGCTGAACAATTAATCGCATTTTCAATATAATCGCGATTTAAAAAAAACGCAATTTCCAAATCGCAGAGTCTGCAATTTTTGGCTATGTAACAATTAGGGAATCAGACACGTCCATTAGGTGTTGGTAAAATGTTTAAAGTGGGTTTGCCTCCACATGGAAGGGAAGAGAGTTGCAGCAGTGAGATAATCTAATTTTATTACTTGTTTTAGAATTTATATAATCATACATAGCATTAAGTACAGGTCAATTAGTTTAATACATAGACTTGCTCGTTGGTTGCACTTTTTGTTCAACAAGGATTGATATCCAAATCAACTAAAAGCTGTTCTCTTGAATTATATTCTGATTAATAGAAACATTAAAAGTTCTTGTTTTGAATAGTCCTTGTTTACAAACATCTTTATTTAGAGGCCATTTTTGTTGCTTGTGGTTAACGCAGAGAAAAGTCAAAATTGCAATTTTGGTTGAAATATATCGTAGGCAGAACGCAATCATTTCTGCTCTGAGTTTAGACGCTGCGGGTCTTTTAGCAACTAATCTGCACAGCGAGGAAACAAAATGATTTGTTGTTTGTATATGTTTAAAAAGACATGATAAATTAAACTGGAAAAAAAACCGCATTAAATCGCAATATTAAGAAAAAAAATCGCAATTAGATTATTTGCCAAAATCGTTCAGCCCTACTTTGGATCCTTAGAATGTATCAGTAAACCTTTTTTTTTTTACTAAACTACTACTATAAAGTGTTTATATTAATCTTTGTGAAATATCCCTTTCCTTCTTATTTTCAGGATGACTTCGATACGGAGCAGATGTCGGCTCTGGCTTCCTGTCTGGCCGAACTGTTTAAAGATCACTTCAGAGGGGAGGTCCTCCCTGAGGAGATCACGGAGGAGTAAGGCCGTCCTCTCTGCCCGCGTCTGACGAGCCGCCAACCGTGCCTGACATCCAGACTGATTCAGCTCTCTGCTCCGCCGCTCCCTGCAGGTCTCTGGAGGAGTCCGTGTGCAAACCCGTCTGCCTGATCTTCAGGAACCTGGTCACCATGCAGGAGGACAACAGCGGGTTCTCGGTGCTGCTGGACATGTTGGCAGAGCTTTACCAGAAGCAGCCAAAGATCGGATACCACCTGCTGTACTACCTGAAGGCCAGGTGATCTGGAGCTGCCCTGATCCTAGCATTTGTGATATTAGATTTCTCTTTAGGAAATATAAGATAAGATAAGAGATAAGATAGTCTTTATTGATCTCACAATGGAGAAATTCACTCGTCACATCGGCTCATACAAGAAGGTGCAGAGTAGGGAAGGTGCATTCAGTTAAATACAGTGAATCTTCATATATACAATGGATCAAAAAGAATACCAAAAAATACAAAAAAGGAAATAGGAATGGGCATATGATGTCTTATTTACATTCATACTGGTCTATATATATATATATATATATATATATATATATATATATATATATATATATATATATATATATATATATATATATATATATATACTTAAATAAATATATATATATACTTCAATATATATATATATATATATATATATATATATATATATACTTAAATATATACATATATCTATATATATATATATATATACTTAAATATATACATATATCTATATATATATATATATATATATATATATACTTAAATATATACATATATCTATGCGCCTAAATACATACGTACCTACGCGTATATACATTGTATACATTTGTACATACATACATACATACATGTGTGCTGACTTATGTTCAGGTGGTGATAGCAGCAGAAGTCACTACATCAGGATTATTGCACGGGTTGTAGGACAGTGTATTAAATAGATTATTGCACCTTGGTTATTGCACATTAATTATTACAGTTATGGTCACAGTTACAGTGCAGCATTGTAAAATCTGATAGCAGCAGGAATGAATGACCTGCGGTAGCGCTCCTTTTTACAGACAGGATGTCTAAGTCTTGCACTGAAGGAGCTGCTCAGCTCCTCTACAGTCTGGTGCAGGGTGTGGAAGGTGTTGTCCATGATGCTTAATTGTGTTTGAAATGTTATCTTCAAGTCTTGCTGCTGCGATTGGATGTTAGACATTTAAATGAGGGGCAGAAGCAACGCCTCAATGCATGGTTTTCGAGAGGAGACGACATAAAACGAGGGTTGACAGTTGAGCAAATATAAATTTAGCTGAAGTCCCGCCTCTAAGCAGAACTAATGAAGCAGAAACAGAAACCAACACGAGCGTCATCGTCTGTCTGCCAACAGCAAAGCGGCCAACGGCAAGATGATGCTGTACGAGTCGTTTGCTCAGGCGACGGCTCTGGGGGACCTGCACACGTGTTTGATGATGGACATGAAGGCGTGTCAGGAGGACGACGTCCGGCTGCTCTGCTACCTCACACCGTCCATTTACTCAGAGGTAAACTCAGACGCCTCGTCTCTCAGGGTGGTTCTAAAGATCTGGCTACCTGAGTTTGGAAAATACTCCCCCCCCCACACACACACACACACACACACACACACACAAAATGTATAAAGTAAAAATGTATTGTGTCCTTCCTCCCTCCTTTATGCGTCTTACATGTTTTCTTCCTTGTGTCCTTCCTACTATACTGCCTTTCCTTTGTTGTTTTTCTCATCCATGTTTTTTGCCTTCCGCTCTTTCTATCTGCTATATACACTCCTTTATTTCTGCCTTTCCTTCATTCCCTACTGATTTTTTTTCTGTCCATATATCCTCCCTCCCTTCCTTTGTGCATCCCTTTCTTCTACTCTCTCACACTCCATTCATGCATTCATCCATCAATGCATCCATCCAACCATTCATCCACCCATCCATACATTCATCCATCCAACCATTCATCCATTCATTCATTCTTTCCTCATCCATGCATTCATAACATCCATCCATCTATGCATTCATCCACCCTTTCCTTCATCCGTCCATGCATTCATCCATCCATTCCTTCATTCATTCATTCATACACACGTTCATCCATCCATCTATGCATTCGTCCTTTCCATGCATTTCTCCACCCATCCATCATTCATTCTTTCCTCCATCCATGCATTCATCCATCCACCCATCTATGCGTCTGTCCATGCATTCATTCATCCATCCATGCATTCATCCATCCATTCATTCATTCCTCCATCCACGCAATTATCCATCCATCTATGCATTCATCCATACTTTCATTCATTCGTCCATGCATTCCTACATCCAACCATTCATCCATCTATTCATTCTTTCCTCCATTCATGCATTCATCCATCCACCCATCTATGCATCCGTCCGTGCATTCATCCATCCATTCCTTCATTCATCCATCCACACATTCATCCATCCTTTCATTCATTTGTCCATCCATTCATCCATCCGTCCATGCATTCATCTATCCATTCATCCATCCATCCATGCATTCATCCATGCATTCTTCCACCCTTTCATCCATCTATTCATCCATCCATTCATGCATCCATCCATTCATTCTTTCATCCAGTCATCCATCCATTCAGCCATCCATGCATCCATCCATCCATTCATTCTTTCATTCATCCATCCATTCATTCTTTCGTTCATCAATCCATCCATCCATTCTTCCACCCTTTCATCCATCCATCCATCCATCCATTCTTTCATCCATCCATCCATCCACACAGTCTGACTAGTCGTCTCTGTTTAGTTTCCAGATGAGACTCTGCGAAGCGGTGAGCTGCTCAACATGATTGTAGCCGTTATCGACTCCATGCAGGTAACACGGACCGGTTCCTCGCTGAGCTCTCTCTGCCGCTGTGAGGCGGCGCTCCCGCTCACCTGGACTGTCTGTGTCTGTCTGTGTTCAGTTACAGGAGCTGATGTGTCATGTGATGATGGGCAGCCTGGTGATGTTCCGGAAAGACTCCGTTCTAAACATCTTGAGTAAGGAGCAAAGGTTTAGTGTCGTGTTTCTCCTGCACCTCGGCTCGTGGACTCCAGCTTGTCTACATTGTTGTGTTTCTTCCCCTTCAGTCCAGTCTCTGGAATGGGAAACATTTGAACAATACAGCACCTGGCAGCTCTTCCTGGCCCACAGCATCCCTCTGGAAACCATCATCCCCATCCTCCAGCACCTCAAGTACAAAGGTGGCTACAGGAACATTATCATTAAGCACAGAAACTATGAGATTAAGACGTGTTCGTACAAACTTCTTCATTCTTGTTTCTCAGAACATCCGGAGGCTTTGTCCTGTCTACTGTTGCAGCTTCGCAGAGAAAAGTAAGACCAGAAAACCTGCTCCCACATTACGCCACACAGCCCGTTTGCCTGGGCTAATGTCTCTGCCGCTGTTCGTGTCTCAGGCCAAGCGAGGAAATGGTGAAGATGGTCCTGAGTCGTCCCTGTCACCCCGAGGACCAGTTCACCACCAGCATCCTCCGACACTGGGCGTCAAAATACGACGACACGCTGGGAGAACACATCAAGGCTCAGCTGATCAAGAACAACAACCAGCCCCGCAAGAGACAGAGGTGAGGACGTTCAGGAGCCGTGCATAAGTCAGGGTGCTTGCGCAAGTCTTGAAAGTCTTAATAAGTATGGAATTTTGAAACACTGTTTTCCAGACCTTGAAAAGTCTTGAATTTTGTGTGAAAGTCTTAATAAAGTATGGGGAAAAAAATGTATGGTAGAATTTTACAGTATGCTCAAAGGCATTGTGAAATGAGAAATAGGAAGGTAGGCTATAAAACTATAATTTTACTAACTGGTCACGTACTGTATTAGCCTAATGGAATCAAACACTTGTTTGATGTGAAATTCATGTACTTGTGATTTTCATGTTTTGAAACGTTTTCATCAGTAAAAGCATAATTTACTGTGAATAATGCATTTGTTCATTGAATACTAGCCTATAAAAATTAACATTTCTAATAAACAGTTTGTACAATCTCGACCAATGAAGTAGGCAGTAGGCACACAAGTATACAAGTACATAAAGTTAAGGTCTTGGGAAAAAAAATATCAGTTTTAAAAAAGTCTGGAAAAAGTCTGGAATTTTAATTTGGAAAAAGAGCAAGCACCCTGATAAGTGTTCATACCCCTGGCACACGTTTCCATAGATTAAATTGAACACAGGTGGGTTCTATTTACTAATTATGCGACAGCAGAATTGGTTTCTCTGGATTTCATTTAGGGACATCTGTGTAACGGGGCTGATTTCAAAAGATCACGCCTCACTTTTCAGATTTTCATCCACTTCCCCTTCATTTATCTTACATTCTTTGTTGGTTTGTCACATTAAATTCCCAATAAAATCGACTGACGGTTCTAATGTGACGGAGTGTGGAAAAGTCAAAGGGGCGTGAATACAATCTGGTCAAGACGGGCTAAAATCCTGTCTGTGGTGGTAGACAAATAACCTGACCCTCGCCAGATTGATATCGCTCCGCCTAGCTTCACTCACATCCATCTGGGACATCTCCCATAGAGAGTGATTTCTCCAACCAATTTTATTGTCCAGCCAATCAGGACGCAGGGCTGGAGTTTCATAGATATGACGTAGTGGAGAAGCGACCGTGACGTGAGACTGTTTTGATTCAGACAACAATGGCGGCTCGCATCGAGGAAGCAAGCGTTAACATCAATGCTGTTATTTCTTCCATGTTGTCCAATCTACCTAATATTGTTTCATTAAAAGAACATCAGAGAACGGCTGTGAAGGCTTTTGTTGGTGGAAACCATGTTTTTGCCCTTCTCCTGACCGGATTTGGCAAGTTTTGTTTTTCGGGGCGCGCCCGTGACGGAGCGGTTAGCGGTTAGCGCAAACCATGTTAGGAGGCCTTTAGTCTTTGCCGCCTATCTTCCCCCCTCTTCCTGTCAGCTCACTGTCAATAAAACGCGTGCCACTAGAGCCGCAAACACATTAAAAAATAAAAATTAAAAAGTTTTGTTTTTTCCTGCGTCGCTCTCACAGCGTCACGGGTTAGCTTCGGTGTGAGTGGTTGAAATAGCACATCAATAAAGATGACAGACAAGTGGCTTATCCAATCATATGCAAGAATTTTTGATAAGGCCCAGCCTTCTGAAACGGCAATTCCTATGGAGAGATCCCAGATGGATGTGAGTGGAGCTAGGCGGAGCAAAATACATCTGGCTTGGGTCAGGTTAGGAGACAAAGACTTCCAGGGTTAAACTGCGTAGCAGTAATAAAGGTTTGCTCTCTCTGCCTGCAGTCTTCGTAGTTCCAGCAGTAAGCTGGCTCAGCTGACCCTGGAGCAGATCTTGGAGCACCTGGACAATCTGAGGCTGAGTCTCAGCAACATGAAGAACAACTGTGAGCAGATTCACACTTTTAACTCCAGATCGCTCGCTGATCCTGCTCGGGTCAATGACACCGTTTTTCTTTTTTTTTCCCTCGCAGTCTTCACTCAGACACCGATCCTCCAGGCTCTGCAGCACGTTCAGGCCAGCTGCGACGAGGCTCACAAGATGAGGTACATGTCAGGTTTAAACACCTAAAACATTCATTAAACAACACAAGGGAAGAAAGACAACAGGCATTAGATCTTTTCTTGCAAGGAGAACGACAAAGGGACACCTGCAGTTTCTTTACGTTTTATTTTCCCAGGGAAGCAAACTGTACACTGCAAAAACAGAACTAGAAATAAGTAAAATGTTCTTAAAATGTTTAGTATTTGTCCTTGATTTGAGCAGGTAAATAAGATAATTTGCCAATGGAATAAGATTTTTGCACTTAAAATAGGAACAATTCATCTTCATCATGTTATTTCAAGTGCAGGATGTCTAATTATCTTATTTTAGGGGTCAAAATACTCATTCCATTGGCAGATAATCGTATTTACCAGCTCAAATCTAGGATAAATACACTAACTTGAAGAACATTTGACTTATTTTTAGAACCCTTTTTGCACTGTAATGTGACCTTCAACATCATAAACTAGCAGTTCAGTTATGAAGAGCAATTGAGCATTCAGTTGTCAGGTAAAGGATTAAACACAGATGGCTAGGTGCAAATCATCACAGTTGCAGATAGTGCTGCAAAAACAACATTTATCATGAGGCTTTTTCTCTTCACAAAGCCTTGCTCTGTAACATAGAAGAGAAAGATTAGTCATCTGAAAAACACTTTAATGTCTGAATAACAGGGTTCCTACAGCATAAGGCAAGTTAAATGTAAGACTTTTTAAGACTTTTTAATGCCACTTGAAATAAAACGTTAAGACCAACTTGACAATAAACAAGATAAACCTGGTTGCGACAACTTCACCCAAATGTTTATTTTAACATAAACCATTACTTTCTGGCCCAGAAGACAATTTTAAAATATAGGAAGAAAGCTAAAAACACACAAATTACAGATATATTTTTAACAACTACTGAACTGAATTCACAAACTTTGTTTTGTTCCCTACTAAAATAAACTATAAATCAGTTTTAAAAACCACAACATAACCAGTGCCAACTCTTTTTCGCAGCTATGGTCCGGCCGCAACAGTTTTTATTGGTTCAGCTATCAATAATGGTTACGTTGAGCCGTTTGGTAAATTTAAAAATATATAATTTTGTCAATTATTTTACTGTTTGGTAAGGATTACAAAAATAAAATCCTATTTATGACCTGGTAACAATTTTAAGACCTAAGAAAGATTGATTTAAGACATTTTAATGCTAATTAAGGCCTTAGTTTTATATTACAGTATTCAATGCCTTTTAATACTTTTTAAGGATCCGCGGGAACCCTGGAATAAACCTTTTTAATAGTAATGAGTAAATACGTGATAAATGCAATGAACATGGTAAATAAAAAACAACATGTAGAGAATAATAAAAATAATTCTAACAGTAAATGTACAAAAACACGCATCAATGGTGACGTTGCACCTTCTGCTGATGACTGATGACGCCGCCTCCGCCCTGCAGGTTCAGCGACTTGTTCGCCCTGGCAGAGGAGTACGAGGACTCTCAGGCGAAGCCTCTGAAGTCTCGGAGAAAAGCTCCGGCCTCCTCGCCTCGCTCCAGGAAAGGTGTAGCTCCGCCCACCAACAACGAGGAGGAGAGCGCCTCCAGTAGTGCCTCAGTACGTATTCCTGCAGCCTGAAACCTGAGCTGTAACTGAGTTAAAGTGTTTAACCCTTCTAGAAAGACAGACACGTTATCTTGACGTTTTTTGTTGTTTTCTGCAGGAGGAGGAAGACTCGAAGCCCAAAGCTCCCAAGAGGAAGCGGAAAGGCTCGTCGGCGGTTGGCTCTGACAGCGACTGATGAACCCTCTGACCAATCAGATGCCAATAAAACTCTCCCAACCAACCAGTCGCTGAGCCCCCGGGAGGAGACCCCCCGAGGTGGGACTTTTAAATCCACGTCGTGGGGCGACTTTCCTCACGTTGAGATTGATGTTGTTCCGATGGAGACGAGGACCGGCTGCTGGGTTTCCATCTGGTGGGCTGATCTTCCATGACGCGCTGCGAGGAGAAACCACAAACTCTTGATCCAAATAGACTGATTTTAAACAGAGGACACGATGAGAGGGACCCCCTGTACGTTTAGTTCCTGGCGGGGCGTGGACTCGGGACTTCCTGCTGTTTTTAGCAGCTCCTTCCTGTTTGTTCACTGCAGTAAAAAAAAACGCTTCATCTGTTGTTTTTGCATCTCAGATGATTTCTTCATAAAAAAAAACAAATGATGGTGTCGGGGTCTCGTTTGTCTGTTACTCGGAGTTTGGATTGGAGAGTAAAATCGGGTGGTTGCTCATAAGCACAACGGCAACAGAGTCAGCATCACCACAACCTGTCAATGTATTACTGTTGAGTGCAAAGAAATCTTAAATGTGGTTTGTTTTTGTCCAGAGCTTCTGATCTTTTCTGACTTGGTTAAAAGAAACACAAGGAGATCAACGTAGATCAACTAAAGTATTTTTTTATCGTCGTCAAATCTTTTACAGGATTGCATTTTTAGGATCTTTGAATCTAAATCTTTAAACTTTCCAAAGCAGAGTCAGAAAACAGCAGAAGTCTTCTGCCAGAGTTTTATTTACAGCCATATGTCATTACAAAGCCTTACCTGGTTCAGACAGAGCTGTTTTTACAGGATGTGAAAAATAATAAACGAGCAAATGTTGAACTGATGATGTTTTTAGAGGATCTGCAGAAACCATTTATCCACTCATGCATGTCTTTGGAACCGGATTATCCGCCGAGAAGCTCAAAGGGCTCACAAACTAAATGGATCATAACGAATCAGATCTCATAGGGGCATTGTTATGTAATAGAGTTAACACTACATCAAATTATAGTTATTTTTTTCAGCTATGGATCAATCTCAACGTCTCCAAATCAGCTCCTTTCCAGGGAGCTGGAAAGGAGGGCTATGGAAAAGTATTTTATCCTTACAGTTTTCTGCTTTGTTTTTGTTTTAAATCATCAAAGATGTCCAGACTAAATATCAAAAGTAAGTTTTCAATTGAGAAATTCACTCTAGCTTCATCCAGGTCTGGTTACTAAAATCACTTGAATAGGACTAGAGCTGACAACACTAAGTATGCCAAAAAGCATCTCATCATGGTCTGCTCTAAAGGAACTTAACAGATGAGAAACAGACATTTGTCAGTCTGGGAAGGGTCACTGCGCCATTTCTGAGGCGTCGGGGTCCCGGCGAATCACAGTGGCCGCCATTATTCACACAGAAGAGTCTGGCTGGGAAAAAGTACTTTGATGATCCATCCTGGAGGTCAGAAATAAACTTAGAACAACGTCTGGAACACAGAGAGCCTCAATTCCTTCAGGTTAGTTTTCCTAGGAAGAGACCGGTCAAAAATTACCTTCCAAGGTGGGAAATGTAACATTAATCATAAGGAAAAAAATCATTCTGGGCTCACTCTGAATAATTTCATGGGAAGATGTATTTTGTGGACTGACGAGACGAAAGCTGAACTTGTTTGGAAGATGTTAAATCTGGTGTAAAACAACCTTTCAAGAAAAAGAACATCACACCAAGTCAAACTTGGCGGCGGTGGTGTGATGGCCTGGGCTACAATAACTTCCTGTAATTAGTAAAGTCACAAGTTAGGCTCTTTCCCTGGCAATATGCAGTTATTTTTATAACCTGACTGCAAATATAAAGTGCCTCAAAAACCACCAATGTGAAGAAGGTTTTTAGAGTGGCCTAGTCAAAGTTCACACTTAAACTGACATGTTGTGGCAAGACCCTTAAACAGGCCGATCAGGCTTGACAACCTTCAAACATGGCAGAAGTAAAACAACTTAAAGGGCCAGAATGGAGCTACTGTGGGATAAGACTGATTGCCACTGGTGGCACAACCACTAATTGGGTTTAGGGCCCAATTCATTTTTTTACATTAGGCTGGGATAGTTTGGAAACACGTTTTCCCCTTAAATTATATCGTCATTAAAACAAAGTGGATGACCTTTTTTTTTTTTTTTTTTCAAAGGTAAATGCCTAATAAAGATAATTTGGTCTGGTCTTGACTTTTTTTCGGGGGGGTTTAAGCTACTTTATGAGAGTCTGAGGGAATAAATCTGCTTATAATTAAGCATGAACAAACACAGAAGGGGCCTGAACACCTGTTAGAGGAAATTAACTATTAATTAACTGCGGGGTTGTCAAATTTCTGATGTCATTTTTAAGTCTCACAAAGTCTAAAAAAACCAAAACATTTATGTGAAATCACGTAAGATATTGTTGATTAAACATTTTAAGTTTTTAATAATGCTTGAATTTCCATATGGAAAGCAGCTGAGAAGAGTTTACAAACACTTCATGGTTTCACAATTTAAATTATAACCAATTTATATCATAAGTAAATATTATTTGTGCACAAGAGTGCCGTCTACTTTGGAGGAATATGGCCAAAACTTATATCATGATATATTTCTAAATTTCAGTCGATACAATATAATTACGATATTGATATAAATAAAATATAAGCTTTAGAAAGAAGAACGCCCACAACAGATGTCTAAACAAACTTATGACAATTATTTCGCTATGTTTATAAATCTCCTTCAATATAACATTTTAGAAATATTTGCTTTAAAAAAAACCACAAAACTAAAACCCAGAACATTAGTCTGTGACAAATTTGTCACAGTCTATAATGTATATTGAAATATCATGAAAGTCATATCACTTATTGGAAAAGTGATATATATATATATATATATATATATATATATATATATATATATATATATATATATATATATATATATATATATATTGAATTATTATCCACCCCTAGGCAGAAGCAAAAGCTTATTTTCTCCTGCCTCCTTTCCATATTAAAAATTGGTAACTTGCGATACAGTCCTTCCAAACATTTATGTTGCAGGTAATAGAATTAAACTGAATTACGTGGAAAAATAAAGAAATACATAAATTATTTAACAGGACACCATGTTTCTAAAGCCCATCTTCCTCCTTCTACATAGTAAAACTCATTTGTTTGTACTGATTGTTTTTAACTGCGCCATAATTGGACGGTGCTTGAGCTCTACACCCAATCTGTCCATCAATTTCACTCCACAAACACAAACACAGAACCATTTTAATGTTGTACGCGGCTGCTGAGTGTTTAAAGTTAAACTCCCCTACAGGTACAGCAGCCCCCAACTTTATTCAGAAACTGAATATTTCCAGGAAGTAAATTGGTAATTGTTTTAAACTGTCCAGTCAATTTAATCAACTCGGGGTTATTGGCGGGGCCCCTGATTAGCGTGTGATTGGCCCCACCTGCAGCTGCTTATAAACACAACCCCATGCATGTCCGCTAGTATCAGAGCGACGCGTCAGCAGCAATACCGGCAGCTGCAGCAATTCCCTTTCCCTGTGGATCAACTGGCAGGTATGGTTCTTTTAGAGAAAATATGGTTTAGAAAACGGTACAGACACGAGGGTCTGCTGCTGATATGGGCTCACCTTTCAGTGGCTTTTAAAAAGGTTCTGCAAATAATAAGATTTAATGCTTTTCATTTTCAACAAGGATTCAAGAAAACTGTAACTTTAGTTATACTCCAGGAGTAACATGTGGTTCTTTGATTGATCAAATTATTTTCTTTGGGTTTGGATCCCTGAAACTCTGTCAAACGACCATCATCGTTTTTCTCTTATTTCTCACTGTCTCCAGCCTCCTTCATAATGTCTGCGGTGAAATCCGGAGCGTCCCTGCGGGCTCTGGTTCTGACTCCGGAGCGCATCCCGACCTTCATCATCCCTCCCTCACGCAGTCCGTTCCGGGTCTCTCCGCTGTTCCGCCGGAGCTCCTCGGGCCGCTCACGGCTGCTGTCAGAAGACGACGAGGAGGACCCAACCGGGACCAGCCCACCGGGGAACCCGACCAAGCGCGCCTCCCCCTGGCGCCGGTTGTGCACTCCACGGGCCGCGCGTCTGCGCCGCGCTGCCGCGGCAGAGGCTTCCGACGCGGACCCAACGACGCGCGCGGCCATGTCGCTGACGCACGTCGCGAAGGTGACCACGCCCTACGGCTTCAACGGCGTGCTGGCCACGACTCCCTCCACCAGCAGGCGGGAGTCCCTGTTCCACCGAAGCAGACCCAAAGTGACTGTTAACGGTGCGGAACCCGAGGGAGACCCAGAGGGAACGCCTCCTCCCGCGGCGGTTTGCCCTGACGGTACCGGCCGGTCCCGGGTCAACCTGCGGCCCGTTAAGGCTCTGGGTCTCCAGGTGATGAGGGAGCTGAAGAAACCCGCGGCTGCGTTGATGGCTCTGAGTCCTTCATCCCGCAATGCACGATAACGTCAGTCAGGATTTGCTTGTTTTTAATCTATGGGTTTAAATAAAATTTTATATTTATTTTAATTCCTCTTGTTGGAGCAAGTCTTTTATTTGACTCAATCCTGCAGACACGTCCTGGTGGAGCCCATTAGGGGCCTCAAATAAAGCTAGATGGGCTTCAGCTGGACATGGGCTCAGAGTGGGCTCTGTTGTTGGGACCCATGTGGGCTCCAGTTGGGCACCGTTTACAAATTCAAAATTGGTCAAATCAAACATGCTATGTTTCAACAGCCACTGGGAAAGGTGTGTGTGTGGTGTGTTTTTTTTTTTTTTTTTTTTTTTTTTTTTACGCACATCAACATGAATCCAACCTATTGTAGAGGATACATTGGATTTAAATTTCACAACCCCACCCCCCCCCCCCTTTCAGTTTACTGAAGCAGATTAAAAATTGCATCTCAAAATTTTAACGTGACTTTCAGTCAGGCCTGTATTAAGGCAATGTGGTGCCCCTGGGCACTATACCTCAACCGCCCCCCCTTACCCGTGCTGTCCTCCAGTCAAAAGCATCAGACATAATCAAGGGGATTTCTGTAATGTAATTTACTAACTTACACAACTACATGTAGGCATGTGAGCAATATTCAAATATCTCATTTTAAAATGTTAATCAAAAAGATCTTGTGACAGTGTTGACAAAACGAATAATGGTCTTTCAACAATTTCAAGTAAATATAACAATTTATGAAAAATATTTTTAAAGCATGTCATGTGGTGCCTCTGGGCACTGGCCCTTATGGATAATCCGGCCCTGCTTTCGGTAGTTCCAGTGACCAACTCTACAATAAGTGATGCCGCACTACAGACAGCACATAAAACCAGCTGAAATGTCCCTCCGCCTTAATGCACACGTTAGCCTATCACAGTCAAACTCTGTGATGCGATAAACTCAGAAAACAAATCTAGCTTCACTTTACGTGGACTTGGATTACATCAGTGATTAATTACAGAAACAAATGTGATTTTAGCTGTTGTGATGTTAGTCGTTCGTGTTGTAATAGCTGTTCTGTGTAGAACTGTTATATTATCTCCACTTGCAAAAAAAGCAATTATGTGATTTATTTGTAGCTGCTGTTGTGTGGGGGCCTAGGAATGAGTGGGCTAGAAGGTCTATGTTGGACAAGGGTGCTAGTGCAAAGCATTAAGTCTAATGCTATCTTTAAAATAGTGATTACATTGAAGGCTTGCCCTGCAGAAGGAGCAGATCAGCCACATTACTACCGGCTTCAACAAACCACATCATTTACAGTTGTTGGTTGGAGTTATTGTATCTAAAAGCTAAAACATTTTTTTTTTTTTTTTTTTTTTTAGAAATAATGGAGACTTAAGACAGAACAAAAAGGAGGAAAATATTGGCAAAAGTGAAGGAACATTTGCTTATGCTTGTAAAGGAGTTTTTGACTGATTTGTTGACAGAAGATTCTGAGAACATAGATTCCATGGACACTTTCTATGATGCTTGCAATGAGAATTTATCAAGTAATCGTGAAGATGGAAATTCCACCGATGTTTTTTTATGACTAACATTCCATCATTTGATCATGTTGATATAATGAAAATTGGGATTCATATGATATGCCACATAGAGACTGTGATTTCCATGGAGATGAATATACTGACCTCGAAGGTGATGACGATGGTTCAGATGGGCTTGCAGAGTGGGCCACAGAATTCAACATTTCACAAACAGCGCTGTCTGCATTTTTGAAAATCTTCAGCAGAAAGGGCCTTGATGTCCCAATGGATGCCAGAACTCTTATGTCCACTCGAGGGGACAGCATGTTTGTTCGCATCCTGACACTCCTTGAGGATATCAAAGAAACCCAAAGAGTTGATGGAAGGGTGCTACGAACCCTGACACAACAGTGGCGACACCCTTGCTCCCATCCCAGAGGGTTTCCCCCTAAAGACAGTTAGGGAGGTCGAAATTATGGAGGAAAAACAGTCTAACACAAGCTTCATGTCTAAACTGGTATGTATGTAAAGTCTAGGCTAGTGAAACTTCATTCTTTTTTATTGGGGGGCTATAGCAGTAAATCTGATCTGAAACCATCCAAGTGTGCTCACAATAAAGCTGCAACAATTAATCAATAAATTGAACCGTAATCAATTATTCAATTAGTTGGCAACTATAATCAGTTTGAGTAATTTTTTTAAAGCAAAAAAGTCCTAAGTCTCTGATTTCAGCTTCATAAATGTGAATGTTTCTGTTTTATTTGTTCATTCATGGCAATAAACTGAGTATCTCTTTGTTTTTTGGACAGAACAAGAGATTTAGGAAACACTGACATTTTTCAAAAAAAAAAACATTTTATTATTATAGCAACAAATCGAGTAATTGTTGAAATAATCATTACATTAATCGGCAATGAAAATAATCTAGTCCCAGAGTTTGTCTTTCTGTCGGGTTTACACCAGTGAGATAGAAAAATTAATTAGCTTTGTACTGACTTTGTTCCCCCTTAGGTCACAGCAGTGGCAGACATTGGAGGGAGGACTGTGGATGAGGCCACAAGACGCATGATGGTCTTAATCAAGGACCATGGCCTGTCAAGGCAGTACAACTTTGTGGGCCGGAATGGAAAGCGGGAATTCAGGACTTTAAAACTGTTTGAAGTCATATTTGGTAAGTGCATAATGGATAATACCTGTAATATAGTAACTGTCGAGGGAAATTTATACTAATCTTTTGGCTGTGGCTGTTACTGTATGACTTGAAATGGCATTATTTTTGGTCAGGAAGTTTAATTTAATGTAACTAATGTAATTTGGATTTTCTAAGGTTCAATAATACGCTCACCTTAAGGACATACATGTCCCCTCAAAACAGGTGCTCCAGAAATGTTATCAGATAAAGAATGTTTTCAAGATTTTCTTGCACAGATCTTCCAGTCAACAGCTGTTCTTATCAAAAACATAACATTTTGTATTTTTTCCTTGGTTTGTAATTTTTTTTATGGACAATTTAATAAAGCCAGATTTTAGAAATAAATAAAAAAAAGTGACAGTCTTGGTCAGTCAGCATTGAATTTTGATCTTTTTTTCCCCTTGCTTTCTCCCAGATCATTCTGACGTTTGCATGTTTGTAAAGTCAACTATGTAAAGGGATACATCACCCAAAATGACATATTAAACCTTGAGTAATTGATATAAAAGTGATCAGTTTTGGGTGAATATCACTTTAACATAGTTGACTTTACAATCCTTGCTGAGAGTTGTGTTGGCACATATGAAGTGACCATAACATATGTTTCCTGCAGGAGCTTTAAAGAAAAACACCTTAACCAGCCAGATCACTAGGAAGGATGTAGAGAGGGCAGTGTCGAAATGGCTGATCAGATCAAGGGACAGAGGAGGCAATAGACAGGAAGGCCCGACAGGCCCCTCGTTCTCTCTCTATCTCCCAGTAGTTCCACTTCCAGCTCAGCTGAAGAAAATTTGTTGATGGACCATGTTTTTTTCTGTTCCATGTTCTTTTTTCTTGATATATAACTAGTTTCTTAAATGGTTATAATGGTTATTATAATCTGTATTATTGCATTTGACCTAATAAAAACCTGAATAATGGCATGGCATTTCTATTTATATAGTATATGTCATACCAAGAGGCAACTCAGTGTGTTTTACATAAAGACAAAGTAATACAAACAAAATAAGATTTTGGTTGCCTACTGTTTAAACTTCATTTATGAGGGCACAAAATTAAACTAAGGGCAATGTTTTGTTTTTTTTAAAGGAGCCACTTGCTGCTCCGTTACTGCAGGTTGCAGACCTCCGATTAGCAGCTGAAAACTGCTCCTATTTAATACCACTGAAGCCAGAAGGTTTTTTTTTTTTTCGTTTTGTTTACTGAAGGGTAAAATGGTATGATTTACGATCTCTGTGCCAGCAATTATATATAGTTGACTTGGTTTACTGGCCCCTGCCTAGAACTCACCGTCTTCCCAAAATCATATTTTTGCCACTCTGGGTGTAACCTTCATGTGGAACAAGCGGTTTTTGGTCTGGGCAGTCGCCCAGGGCAGCATTAGTGGGGGTGTGGCATATTGTCAATTGTGCTCTGAACATGTTTCATACTTAAGTAAGATATTTACTGTAAAATCAACATTCTCATTTGGCACCTGGGATGGTAGTAACATTCCCTATAAATCAGTTCTATCCATCAACAAAGTTGGGTTTTTTTACCCTCTCTTAGAGGTGCTGAACAACTTCGCTTCAGAGTGCAGCCTGTGTTTACTTCCTGGTTCCCCAGCCAATCATATTCCCAGGGTTCCATAACAGAGCGCAGTATTTTATCTTGGCAAAAGAACAGCAGCCTGCAAAACATGGAAACCAGTAAGAGAAGCAGACCAGAAATAGAACAGAATACAGCATTATACACCTATCCTGTGTAAGTAAGATTTCACAACTGCAATGCACCGTTTAAAAACGACATACTGTGATTGGCTGGCTGTTGTGCCAATTTGAGCCACAAAGCATCAGTATTATTTATAGCTCCTTTTAAAGCAACAAGTTAATTAGTAAAACTTTAGACATGTCTAAAATGGTAATCACCTGGCTAATAAAATGCTTTTTAACGTTTTCTACCTGACTTTGCAACTGTAAGCGTCAAGTTTGCCAAGTATATAAGTTTACTACTTGCCTTATTTAAAGTTAAGTAAGTAGAAATTTGTTCAGTGAATGGATTTAATGTGGAAATTCATCGCCAGCTGTCCTCTTACACGTACAGTTTTAGAGTAGACCACAATGAAGCCTAATTTCAAGAGTACTAAAACAGACGTGCCACCTTTTCGAACGTCAACGGGCGATCCAAGAAATACATAAACAGCTTGCCATAATCATTCCAGGGAGCCGCTGCTTGATGACGTCACATCCAAGCTGCGACGCCGGAAATGTAGTTTATCGGTGCGCAGAATCGCCTGACGGTTGTGGCGGGCAGTGAGTGTGTTTGAGCAGCGATGGATCATGGTGGATAGGGTTCCCTCCACCCAGAAGCGACGCCGGGCTGATAGAGACTCTTAGGCGGGACGTTCTCACCGGATCTCGGTTGACGTTTGGAAGGAGCGGGCCGTTTGCCCGCCGTTAGCTGCTAGCCGGCTGGAGTGTTGTTAGCTTTGTAGCTACGGACGGACCGCAGCCGGGCTTGTCGGGTCCGCTTATCTGCCTGTCCAGTCGGAGACCCAGGAGGCGTGAGTTTGTCTGCGGGTGGCTCCTAATCAGACCGGGCGTTAAATATCAGGAGCAAACGTTAACTTTAATAACTAACAGCAGCCCTGACGTTTGCTCAAACCCGACCTTGTTTTCTTTTTTTTTTTACCAGGAGCTTCACTTTGTAGCTGGAAGAGGCAGTGAGTTTCTCTTTTTAATTTCCTCATAGCTTCATATCATTTTTTTTTTGTTTGTTCATAATAAAGTGTCTATGAGAGTTTTAGCTGGGGGGGAAAAACGCGATTTAACATGATGCAGAGCTCCATATTCAGCATATAAAGTGTAATTTTCTACCCTAACAGATGTTCTTCTGTTTATGTCCGCTTCAGAGATCGGAGGTCATGTTTCTCCACTATGAACTCAGTCCGCAAACGCCTGAAACTAAGCCCAGCCGAGCCACAGCATGCCTACAGCAGCTCCAGTAGCTCCGGCGTTGGAGCAGCGCGCCTCAGCGCGGAGGATGCTGCGCCAGGAGCCAGAGCTGAGGAAGAGGGGGAGGAGGAAGGCTACCTGCTGGTAGAGGAAGACACCACTGATTCCAGCCTCATCATCACTATGGGTAACACAAACACACGTTTGTCTTTCCGGCTTCATCGGCATCGATCCTCAAACCCCCAAAATAGTCTGACGCTTTAAAAGTTGACATACTGTTACGGAAATATATAATGAGTTTTTGTATTAATCATGCATTTTTCTTAAAGCAGTAAGAGTTACCCAGGTTCTAATTACTATTGTAAACTTTGTGGCCTGTATTCTACATAGGATGGGGTCTGCAGGGTCACTCAAACCCAACCTTCTTGTGAGACTAGGCAAGTGGGAGTCGCATGATGTTTTATGTTGGGTACCCGTCAAGATTGTCAACATTGTTTCTTTTGTTTTTTTTCCCCCAGTGTCCTATCTAGCAATGTGGCAATAAGAATTGATGTCTTAATGGCAATTAGAGCTCGACAGATTTTGCTTTCACAAGTGGAGCAATCAGCATTCACCGTAGTGCTCCGCTTTATTTATGCATGTAAATAGTTTTATTGTGATTCCTGCAGGGAGAATTTCAAATTATATGGACACTACAATGGGAAATTAGGAGAGCAAAGGAAGAACAAGAAAAGAAAAAAGAAAGAAAAAGAAAGGGGTGAAAGAAAGAAGAAATAAAAAGGAGAGAATGATAAAACGTCCTCTGTCTGCTCCATCATATGGAAAGAGACGCAAAAAGAACAGCACAACCAACAGACATAAAGCAACAGATACACTAGAGTAACACCTTGATGCCATTGCTAAATCATATGTATTATTATTTAAGCTGACATGTGTAAAGTGATACCTGAGAAAAGAAAGTGAAAAATAAATAAATAAATAAATTACCGGCTTTCTGTATATAAGTGAACACTTAATACCTGGAACCCTGCACCTGTGGGAGTTTGTAAGAGTGCACTAGTTTGTGAAAATTATCCAGAAGGAAATAGCTTGATAGTGGTTGTGGAGAACCAAAGGCTCGCCTACATTGTTCTTAATGTTATCTTGGTAGAATCCTAGAAACACCTGGTCAATGAATTAAAAGAAAATTCCTTGGTTGACACTGGAACGTGGATCTGTTTTGCTTGTGAGAACATAATTACAGAGGGAATGAGTGTACGTAGCCCCCACCGTGCTTCACCATGGCGATGGACTTTTCATCCGACCACGTCTGGTTGGCGTGTTCCCCCCGTGACTTAAGGGAGCTTCAGAAGTAATTTCAACTATTACTTTTTTTTTTTCTTCCTTCACTCTTCCGTAAAAGAGACATTTCTGGATTACACAACTAATGGTTCTGCTGTCAGCAGATTGTCCTGTTGATCTCTGCAGCTCCTCCAGAGTTACAACAAACCTGTTGGCAGCTTCTCTGTGTGCTAAATCTGTGGTCTATCATTTAAAATACATTGAAACTTGTGGTTGTAACGTGTGAAGTGTGGAAATGTTTAAGGGATTTGAATACTTTTACAAGGCACTATACATCCCTCCAAATTTAAGATGGTAATTTTCTTTTTTTTTTTTTGTGTGCTAATGACTCAAACATTTCTATCTCAGAGGAGAACCTCGAGGAGGTAAAGGCTCAGAGGAAGAAGATGGGGAAGAAGAAGAAACGGACTCTGAATGAGAAGGGCCGGACTCCAGAGACGGAGGAAGAGGAGACGGGCGTGGAGGTGGAGATCGACAGCGAGCTAGACCAGGCTCTGGAGACCAAATCCAAACAGCACAACCTCACCACTGTGAACGTTAAAAACATCATCCATGTGAGTTCATGCTGATTTTTTACTGCCTCACATGAGTTATTTTTTAAATCCCAAACACAAACTTTTTTTTTGGTTATCATGACAGAAACAGTCAAACCCTCAATGGAGGGCTTGGATGTTGGTAAAGTGGTCAGTGTTGCTTCTGCAGGGGCAAATTTAAAAAGTCCAACACAAAGTCCTTAGGGAAATAATTCAGAGAATAATCTTATATCAAAATAAAACTTTATAACTATGCCTTAAAGCAGGCGTGTCCAAAGTGTCCAGCACAGATGGCTGATGCAGATGGAAGCTTTTAATATTTAATTAGGGCAAAATTATTACAGACAGGTTAAGATCTTAAAATAGAAAATGTTAGGTACAACACAAGGTATCATCTTTTAACTACCACACTTTTTACATTCTCTATAGTAAATAGGACCACATCTCTTTAACTCAAAACACAGACTTTTGTACATTAGTTTTTTAATTAATTCAATAAAATTAACTACGTAATTACAGCCAGTGAGTTCTAAAGAACTAATGACACAAATTGTGTTCTTATATTGCCTGACCAAAAAAAAAATCCTTTTTTTTTTTTTTTTTTTTTTCTCAACCTAGCTTAAACTAATTTGCAAACTGGTTGACCGTCTTAATAAAGGGCAAAAAAAAAGCAAAACCTGTTTTTAATTTTAAGTCTACAGTGACTTAAGCATCCTTTTCCTACAGAAAACCTGACTAGGTAGTAATCAAAATGATCAAGTAAAAAAAAATCCCAGCATAATTCTTTGGTTATTTTTTAAAATCTTTTTTATTATTTTTTTTGGCCCTCCTGCCGAAAAGTTGGGACACCCCTTGCCTTAAAAAAACGATTAAAACATTTTAAAAGTGGGCATTTTTATCCTTTTGAAGTGATTGGAAAAAGCTAATATAGTTATCTGATCCATTTTATCTTGAGTCAGATGTTTGAAGCCAGGATGGATATGTTTTTGCTTATGTTTGGAGTTGTAATGTTTGGCCTTTTTCGCGTGCTTGTCTTGCAGGAAGTGATCACCAATGAGCATGTGGTAGCCATGATGAAAGCGGCCATCAATGAGACCGAAGCAGTTCCTCCATTTGTGAGTCTCCAGTAAAAAAACAATTAAATAAAAATCACACCCAGTGCAGCTGCAGTTGCGTTTCAGCTTCTTCATTTGGAAATAATTAATTCTTCTCTATTGAAGGAGCCTAAAATGACTCGATCCAAGTTTAAAGAGGTGGTGGAGAAGGGCGTGGTGAGTCTGCTTTGAAGAGTTACATGAACGGCGCTAACGTTGGAGGGTTGGGTTGTTCACGCCTCTGTTTCCCATCAGGTCATTCCCACCTGGAACATCTCACCCATCAAGAAAAGCAGCGACGCTAAAAAGGTAAAGCACAAAAAAAAGAGATAAGCTTTATTGATCTCACAGTGGAGAAATTCACTTGTCCCATCGGCTCAATAGTCAAAAGTCAGAAGAAGGTGTCAAAGTAGGTAAGTAGAATCAGTTAGATACAGTTATACAGCTATATACAATATACAATTCTGTACACTCCTATGTATAAATATGTTATTGCACATATGTTATTATACAGTTTATACAGGACTATTGCACAGGCTTATTGCACAGTTTATACAGTTTATACAGGATTATTGCACAGGCTTAATGCACGGATTGTAGCACCTTGTTTAAATAGTTTATTGCACATAAGTTATTACAGTTATTGTTGCAGCTATGGTGCGTGGTTGCAGTCGTTACTCTAATAGTTACACTTATAAAGCTATGATCAGGTAGCAGCAGGAGTGAGTGACCTTTATAACATAATAATATAACACCATAATAATAATAATAATAATAACAATGTAATAGTTTTATACCGCCTTCAGTAGAAACCTAAACACATCCCTCTGGTCCACGTCTAACCTGCGTTTTTATGATCATGTCAACCTCAGTTCTACTTGGAAGTTACAATATATTAATTCTTCTATATTCTTAAAAATTATACAATATTCTAAACAATTAAAGTTTTTTTTTTAAGAGGACAGACTTTTTTGTCTACTTATAGTACTATTATTATATCTTAATTATAATATTTGATATTTCTTATTTTAATTGTATTTTTCAGTTTGAGAAAAAACACTTTAAACCTGATTTTAATTTGCTTTTTATCTCAGTTTCTTATGTTTATTTCCGTATTTGCTAGTAAATCACTTGGCATACAAGTATAGAACAGAAATTTATTCTACCTTTTACTTTAGATCTTTTTAAAATTTGTCACATTAAAAAAAAGTATTTTCAGTTATGTTCCTTTTTTTTTATTTACAGGTTGAACATTTTTAGAGATTCTGTTTTATCTTTATTGTTTTTAACTTCAGAAGAATGCGAAGCTGTAAAGCGCCTCTTTATACAAATGATAAGTTATGAAGTTTTGTCTCCAACCGTCTGGTTTCAGGCTCCTCAGTTTGTGGACATCCCACTGGATGAGGAAGACTCCTCTGATGAAGAATATCGTCCAGATGAAGAAGAGGAGGATGAGACGGCTGAAGACGTGAGGCTCTGATTTAAATGGCTGCGTCTCTGCCAGTTAATGATCGATTACTGATTTTTTTATTATTATTTTTTATTATGATTATTATGCAGACGTTCCAGGAGAGCGACATGGAGAGCACGGCTTCGTCTCCCAGGGGGACTCGGCTGAATCGAGTAGAGGAGGACAGCTGCAGCCCTTGGCAGGTAGCGACGGAAAGTAGCCGCATCGTGATAATTTTTTTTATCTCTTAGCCGTTATCCACGATCGCTCTACCCCTCACTCTTCTCAGACGTCTCGAGCTCGGTCCAGGCGTTTGAAGGAAGGGTTAATGGGACCTCCTCCTCCTCCTCCTAAAGCCCTACCCTCCAAGGGTGTGACTGACAGCACCTTCCTGGAGAAGCTCCACGCTGTTGAAGAGGAGCTAGCTGGTTGTTTGGAGCCCTATCAGGTAACAGGCCCAGTGCACATAATCATGACCCATTAAAAACGCTGTTGTTTTTTCCATTTCTGCTAACACATCTTCATGACGCCCGATTGATAAAAATGTTATAAACGATGAGGCTCTGTATTGAGCTTTTGAAATTGGAAAATGAGATGGCTAGATATTTGTTTTTACTTAATATGTAAAAGCTTCCTGCAGCTCCCAGTAAACGGCACCATGTTGTATTTTTTTGTATGTAAAATCAAGAAAAGGACTAATTTTGTGTGTCAAAACAGATTGTTGTAATTTTAAATTTTATTTATATAGTGGCAATTCATGAACCATGTCATCTCAAGGCACTTTTCAAAGTAAAATTCAATCAGATTATACAGATTGGTCAAAAATGTCCTCTCTAAGGCAACACAGCAGGTTGCATCAAGTCTCTCCAAGCAGCATTCACTCCTTCTGAAAGAGCGTAGAGCTACAGGGACAGTCGTCTGCATTGTTGATGGCTTTGCAGCAATCCCTCATACTGAGCAAGCATGAAGCGACAGTGGAGAGGAAAACTCCCCTTTAACGGGAAGGAAAATCTTCCAGCAGAACCGGGCTCAGTGTGAACGGCCATCTGCCTCTTTTCATGCTTGTCTCTAAAAAGTGAATGGGCACAAATGTCCAAAGATGGAAGTATATAAGTGTGTGTATATATATATATATATATATATATATATATATATATATATATATATATATATATATATATATATATATATATATATATATATAAAGAAACATACACTTACAAATATGTGAATCAATAAAAGGTTTGGGGAGAGGGAAGGTTGGGGACGGTGAAACTTAACAGACGTTCGATGTATAACTGGCCATGCTATGTGTTACTATAAGAAAATTCAATAAAAATAATAATAATGAAAAAGTGAATGGGGATAAAAAACACACGTTAGAAACGATGTAATTTCCTTCCTATGCGTAGGCAATGTGTTCTTTTAAACTCAACAACATGGTCGTGGGTACATTCTGTTATTCCTGTTTAGACTGACATGTTGCGATGTTTGAAAACGCAAACGTTAGAAAACGCTGCAAAACTTTTCAGTTTAATCAGAAAACGTTGTAGAAAGCTGAGGTTCTGAGAGAATAGAGGAGACAGAAAGGGTCCTTAAAGTCCCTTAGATCCTGCTTTGAGTCCGTTAAGGTTGTAGAGGGTTAAAGCTCTGTGGGTATAAAGTGTCATCGGAAGATCTTATGTGACAGAGCAGCACAAAAGATGGTCTGTTTTATTTTTTACCAATCTGAACTCAAACGGTGTGGGAATCATGGCGTTAAATGTGAAATGGGTGGAACGGTTTGGATCAAAGCATCTCAATGTGTAAGAATCACCCAGCTGGAGTCAACGCTTGGCTCTGTTTGAGACTCAGGATTCAGAAAGCGACGCACACAGACGCTCTCTATCCAGTCTGATGGAGATATTGTGCAATGAGGAACGGCCTAAACCTTCTGGCTGCAATTTCAGGTAGAAGCTGGTTCTGAGGGCTGAATTAAAAAAAAGTGTCACAAAAACTGTATTATTTTCCTCTCCAATTTGCATTTATGTGCTACTTTGTGGTGGTCTGTTTCAGAAAAATCCCACCCAAAATACAGAATTTTGTGTTTGACCTCAGGAGCCTGTTGTTAGAGTATCATGAAACTGATTGGATATTTTTTAAACAATCTAAAGCAGGGGTGTCAAACTCATTTTGGTTGAGGGGCCACATTCAGCTTAATCTGATCTCAAGAGGGCCACACGAGTAAACTCATTGCAAGATTAAATAGAACTAATAAAAGTGGACTTGTTGTTGATTTTTATATTAAATTAATTTTACTTTTACACAATATATCATGAATAATCTCAGCGTTTTTAAGAAAAGTATGTGCAATTTCAACAATACTTTTACTCAGTTAAACATTTACTTGTGCATTATGCATAAGAACTGATCACAGTGATTGTACAATGTTGAAAAACATTTATTCACATTTTTTGGAACTTAAAAACACTGTCCTGCATGACAAAATACACCAAACAGATAAAAATTAAGAAATGATTTAAAATCAATTTTCCACATCTGAAGCTCAGCGCTACCATCTGCTAATTAAAACACAGCAATAAAACGAAGTACATGTTTTTTCAATAATTGTTTTATCATTCTCTTCCTTTTATCTCCTCTTTCTTTATAATTTGGGATATTCCCCGCATGAATCATAATAAAACTATTCACATTCATAAATCAAGTGGAGCACTATGGCAAAAGCAGTACTGCTCCACTTGTGAAAGTCAAATCTGATGAGCTCTTTTTGGCATTAAGACAACAATTCTTATTGCCACATTGCCAGACAGGACACTGGAAAAAAAAAAAATATATATATATATTTTTTTTAATAATGATAATGCATTTAGCCACCGGGCCGGACTAAATTGTTCGGCTGGCCGGATCCGGCCCGCGGGCCGTATGTTTGACACCCCTGATCTAAAGGGTTGCTTATCTGGTTTATAACTCTTTAGACCTACAGGAAGCTTTGATATAGCTTGATGACTGAAGCGTAAAAGACTG
Source organism: Fundulus heteroclitus (assembly GCF_011125445.2). Taxonomy (NCBI): domain Eukaryota; kingdom Metazoa; phylum Chordata; class Actinopteri; order Cyprinodontiformes; family Fundulidae; genus Fundulus; species Fundulus heteroclitus. The sequence continues at coordinate 22,768,605 of NC_046373.1, read as the reverse complement.
CTCACAGAGGGATGAAGAGAAAATTGGATCAACTGTATTTAAACGCATCACTGATAGTGAATTTATCTTTTAACTTTTTCAGCCTTTGTCTGAGTCAGAGGACGAGTCCGGGGTGATGGCGTGCCGGACTCGGTCCAAGCGTCCTCTCCGCGACGTCCCTCTAGGCCAGCTGGAGGCCGAGCTCAAATCTCCCGACATTACTCCAGACATGTACGACTCCAGCTCCGCCCCGGAGGACCGGGACTGGACCGACTGGCTGAGAGGCCTGTTGACCTCCGAAGTGGATAACGAAGGTGAGCCGCCGTCTTCCTCGCTGGGCCCAAAAGTCCAACTTTAGTGCAAAGAATCTCACAGAACCGATTCAGGCTTCTGACTCGGGTCAGACCGGCGTCATGTGAACCAAACTCTCCTCTTCTCTCCATCAGAGGAGTGTGACGATGAAGACGATCCAGAGTACAACTTCCTGGCTGAGATCGAGGAGCCTGACCTGGAGGATTACCGCGACGACAAGGCCGTCCGGATCACCAGTCAGTACAGACGGATCGTCTTTGAACGAGTCCTGAAGGGACGGTTTTATTGTTGGTCATCGGAGCTGAAAGTATCCAAAGATGATCTACGGCTTTGATTTAGGATTATTGTTACGGTTTGAGGGATTTTACCCCCTGATTTCTAAAACTTCACCTTCTCTGGTCCTGCGTGTCTGAAAGCTGCTTCTGTTTTGTTAAAGTTGATGTTTTTCTCTGCTATAGAGAAGGAAGTGAACGAGCTAATGGAGGAGCTGTTTGAAACGGTACAAAAATCATTCATTCATTCATTCATTAACAACCCCTCTGTTCATGAACAAAACCAGCCACATATGGGGGCTGTAAAAAACTATCAGATACTTTTGTTCACTAATAAGAGTTGTATTCATCCTTTAATTCATCTGGAAAAATCTGAAACTTTGAGTATTTTTTAGGATTTTATAGGAACAATGGTACAAAGTTTAATTCTGATCTGTTTCTCCATCCATCCTTTAATTCATCCATCCATCCTTTAATTTGTCCATTTATACTTTAATTTGTCCATCCATCCTTTAATTCTTCCATCCTTTAATTCATTCATCCATCCATCCTTTTAATCCATCCATCCTTTAATTCATCCATCCATCCATCATTTAAATCATCCATCCATCCTTTTATCCAAACATCCTTTAATTAATTAATTCATCCTTTAATTAATTAATTAATCCTTTAATTCATTCATCTATTAATTCATTCATCATTTAATTCATTCATTTATCCTTTAATTCATTCATTTATCCTTTAATTCATCCATTCATCCTTTAATTCATCCATCCTTTAATTCATCCATCCATCCTTTTATCCAAACATCCTTTAATTCATTCATTCATCCTTTAATTGATTCATCCTTTAATTAATTCATCCTTTAATTAATTCATTCATCCTTTAATTCATCCATCCTTTAATTCATTCATACATCCATCCTTTAATTCATTCATACATCCTTTAATTCATCCATCCATCATTTAATTCATCCATCCATCCTTTTATCCAAACATCCTTTAATTAATTCATTTATCCTTAATTCATTCATCCACCTGTTCATTCGTCCATCTATATATCCTTTAATTCATTCATTCATCTGTAAATTCATCCACCTGTTAATTCATCCTTCTATCATCCCATCCTATTAAACCATCCTATCATCCGTTAATTCATCCATTTACCCCTCCGTTTATCCATCCTTTTATTCATCCATTCACTCATCCTTTTATTCATCCATCCATTGACGTCACTCTCTGATCACCATAATCTGAATAGTTCCTGTTTGCTAAAATAGAAAAACTGCTAAAATCTCGGGGCTTAAACTCAGACTAGACCACATCCATGATGAACACAACAGAACCAGCCTTGCAGGAAGGTCCAGTCAGCACTAACCACAAAGATGGCGCTCTGTCTGTGTCTCAGCTGAAAGAGGACCTGGCAGGCCAGGAAGTGGACGACGAAGTGCAGGATGAAGATGACGAGCCGCCGGAGGAAACGCCACCGTTCCGTGCCCACGCCCTCGAGGAGCAGCACATGTATGTGACGCGCTGACACGCACCACTGAGTCCGCAGGGAGGCGCGCTCCCCTCCTGTAAAACCACTGAGCTATATAATACACTGGAGTGCTAATCGCCGGCTGTTTGAACGAGTCGCTTTGAAGCCACCGGCCGCCATATTGGTACTCCCTATTTCCCCCCAGTAACTAGGGAATATGTGCGCTACAGCATCGAATAACGAGGATTTTCTCATGTTCAGGGGGGCTTAAGACTTTTAAAATGTTAAATGCCATAAACTTTTATGTTATGTTCTAAAACTATCAAGTACTGAGAAAGTCATGTGCTGAAATATTTAGCATTTTATCTATTTAAATATATATATAACATTTATAAATATATAAATAACAATATACAAAAACATATATTTACATATATGTATACAGATATCTACATATATACATATACACATACTTATATATACATATATATATATATATATATTTAATATGAATAACATGTAAAATATTTTAGCACCTAATTTCCTAGTAGTTGATAGTGTTAGTACATCCACTGACTATAAAATTACCTATGAAACGTTTTCACACAGCCAGAAAACTACATGTTGTTGCAACCAAATCCTATGGGATTCTGTGAGAGTAGGGAGTAGCAAGATGGCGGCCAGTGACTTCAGTTTTTCGGCAAAATCAGCACTCCAGTGTATTATATAGCTCAGTGTGTAAAACGCTCGTTTGTGCTTTAGAGGAGCAGCCGACCAGGAGGCCGAGGACGAACCAATCACAGAGCTGCGAACGGTGAGGCAGCAGCTGGCGTTGCTCAGGAAGAGACGGTCGACAAACCCGCTGTTCAGCACCCAGACCCCAGAACCGTACACCCTGAGGCTGAACGCCCTGCAGAAGCAAAGGCTGCAGCAGCAGCTCCAACAGGTACCGACATCGGGCCGGGTTCAGCTCCTAGAACTAGGGCTGAACGATTTTGGAAAATAATCTAATTGCGATTTTTTTTTTTCTTAATATTGCGATTTAATGCGATTTTTTTTTTTTTAATTTTTTTTTTTATTTATTTATTTATTTATTTTTTCCCAGTTTAATTTATCATGTCTTTTTAAACATATACAAACAACAAATCATTTTGTTTCCTCGCTGTGCAGATTAGGTGCTAAAAGACCCGCAGCATCCAAACTGCGGGTCTTTTAGCACCTAAAAGGAGAAATGATTGCGTTCTGCCTACAATATATTTCAACCAAAATTGCAATTTTGACTTTTCTCTGCGTTAACCACAAGCAACAAAAATGGCTTCTAAATAAAGATGTTTGTAAACAAGGACTATTCAAAACAAGAACTTTTAATGTTTCTATTAATCAGAATATTATTCAAGAGAACAGCTTTTAGTTGATTTGGACATCAATCCTTGTTGAACATAAAGTGCAACCAACAAGCAAGTCTATGTATTAAACTGATTGACCAGAACTTAATGCTATGTATGATTATATAAACTCTAAAACAAGTAATAAAATTAGATTATCTCACTGCTGCAACTGTCTTTCCTTCCATGTGGAGGCAAACCCACTTTAAATATTTTACCGATACCTAATGGACGCGTCTGATTCCCTGATTGTTACATAGCCAAAAATTGCAGACTCTGCAATTTGGAAATTGCGTTTTTTTAAATCGCGGTTATATTGAAAATGCGATTAATTGTTCAGCCCTACCTAGAACCAGGAAGCGCTTCACTTCCTCCGCTAACCTTTTTCTCTGTCTGTCGCTCTCAGCACATCCAGCTGCTGATTCAGATCAACCTGCTGACTTCACCTGTCCCCAAACTGCATAGTGAGGCGGAGACCACCAGGCAGTTCCTGGTAACTCGGTGTTTCCTTCATTTTTCTACCCCCCTATCATGCCCAGGCTGTAACAAAGATGCTGCTAACGCCGTTTCTCTTTGGATTTGTCTTCCAGTTGGAGTTAGACATGTTGGCTCAGAGGGGGGAGCTCATCGGGTCTCCAGACCTTCCTGGTTTCCGCAGCGCTTTCAGAGCCTCTAACCTGCAGGGGGCGCTGGAGCTCCTGGAGGAGCTGCGACAGACGCCCATCGACTACCAGCCGCAGAGCCACAAGCCCGATGGCAGAGGACACAGTGAGCATCCTGCTGCTTGGCTTTATCAGACACATCGTTGTCTGATAATGCCTTTTTTTTTTTTTTTCTTTTTTTTTTCAGACTCTCAGGTTTTTGTTACAGTCGCTGTGAGTTTAGGTTCTGGTGTTTTTCTGTCTCTGCATCATCAGTGCGCTGTTACCCTGTCATGCCAGCTGAGCTCGCCTGGTTGTTTGCTACCCGGCCCGTGTTCCTCTACCCCGAGCTGCTGCCCTGCGCCAACCTCGACCCGGCCATGTACTGCCCCCGCAGGACGGCGGCGTTCACTGCAGCTGAGGACTGGTAACGCAAACACTGCCGACGAGAGACGCTACTTCTTTTGAGTTTAATCTGGAGACGCACCGATCAGAGATCCAGTCTCTGCTTTTCCTAAAGACTCAAGAAGATATAAGAACCGCGTTCAGATTAGTCCATCTTAAGGCCCATTCATACCCTACGTTTGGCCTACACGTCCGTATTTCTGTCCGTTGCCTCTTTCATACCTCCGTCTGTTGAGGTGCGCAATAACCAATATTTCCTCTAGATGGCAGTGCTGGGCGCCAATAATTTGTCAAACATGGCAACGGTCCAAGACGTGATTTTGTTGTATTTGCTCCGTAAGTAAACTTTTTGTTTGTCCCTGTGCCCCGGACACGACACATCATATATGTGTGGGTAGTTGCAGACAAGCTCCGCAAGTCGTTCCTCGAATCCCGCCCAGAGTTAGCCCAGAATTATAACCATCTTCGTGATTTTGTTGACACTTTGTACTACAAACTCAATAGCGCCCCCACCGTCTCTGGTAGTATTGCTCCGTATTGATCCGTTTTGTCCGTAATCGTAAGCTCACAATTTTCGTGTCAAAATACGGACGAAATCGACGGTTAGAATGAAACACTCCACACGTATCCGTATCCGTCTTTTACGTAGGGTATGAATGGGCCTTTACCCTGAGCCGCTAATGGTTATTTATATATGGAGCAGACGCATCATCACACCCTGTTGGAGAGCACAGGAAATATCATTTTTTTTACTTTTTCAGGATTTTAAAACTAGGACAAAGTTATCGCATTCTGCATTTTGCGTCTTATATTAGCGCCTAGGTACTAGGTTCACACATCGGGAAAGAATAAGATATAAGAATACGATATTTAAGCATTAGCGTTACCAAAACTAAGAATGTAAACCTCTAGCTAATCCCGGACCTGGTTCAACATGTCCGACCGGTTTCATTATAAATGGCTTCTTACATCTCTGTACGTCCTCTGACTTGATGTTTGAACACTTCTCTGATACGACAATACTTTGCTTTTAGTCTTATTTCAGTAACAGAGTATAGCTTTGTTGTGATCCCAACTTGTTGGCGCCTTAGTACTAGGTTCACACATCGGGAAAGAATTAGATATTTTAAGTTTTTAACCCGCCAGTCACATGTCAGGGCCAATCAAACACGAGATCAGCTGATTCTGGTCACCAGGGCACCTGTGGGGTATTCCTATAACTCCTAATACTGACTCAGTATTTTTTTGAATGTACAATTTACAAATTAATATATTTTACACACCTTTATATAAAGATGCAGAAAAAATTAGGAAAATGTAATTTTTTGGTGTAACGTATCAATTGCGATACAAAGAAATTTTGAAAACCTGACAATTTACTTCTTTATTGTTTTAAAGTAATGAAAAAATAACTTTTTTTAATGTGAAGATTCCTCACAATTACCTGTATCAGGCTTTAAAGCAGGGGTGTCAAACTCATTTTGGTTGAGGGGCCGCATACAGCTTAATCTGATCTCAAGAGGGCCACACGAGTTAACTAATTGCAAGATTAAATAGAACTAATAAATGTGGACTTGTTGATTTTTATATTAAGTTATTTTCACTTTTACACAATATATTATGAATAACCTGAGCGTTTTTAAGAAAAGTATGTGCAATTTCAACAATACTTTTACTCAGTTAATCATTTACTTGTGCATTATGCATAAGAACTGATCACAGTGATTGTACAATGTTAAAAAACATTTATTCACATTTTTTGGAACTTAAAACACTGCCCTACATGACAAAAAACATCAAACAGATAAAAATGAAGAAATTATTTGAATTTTTCCACACCTGAAGCTTAATCTGCTAATTAAAACACAACGCCCCTCGTGGACAATATAGGAACTGCATATTTTCAATTAAACAAAGTACATGTTTTTTTCAATAATTGTTTTATCATTCTTTTCCTTTTATCTTGTCCACTTGTGAAAGTGAAATCTGATTAGCTCTTTGTGGCATCTTATTGCCACATTGCCAGACAGGACACTGGGGAAAAAAAAAAAAAAAAAAAAAATATATATATATATATATATATATATATAATTTTTTTTATAATGATAATGCATTTAGCCACAGGGCCGGACTAAATTGTTCGGCAGGCCGGATCCGGCCCGCGGGCCGTATGTTTGACACCCCTGCTTTAAAGTTACAATTATATAGGAACATTTTTGACCAATCTGTATAATCTGATTGAAGTTGACTTTGTAGAGTGCCTTGAGATGACATGCTTCATGAATTGGCGCTATATAAATAAAACTGAACTGAATAAAAAAATTTAATTGGTTAAAAAAGGGAATCGGGGCGAGGCGGCTTAACGACTCCACAGAGCCAACATCTCTGATACAGCGAGGGAAAGCCGGGAACAATGTTGAACACTCGTGTTATTCTGTGTCTCCTCAGTCTGCTGGTCCTCGGCCTCAGGAACATGGAGGGAGCGTGTGACCCACCAAAGCTTGTCTCTCAGTTTCTGCTCAGGAAAACTGTGGTGCAAGTCCGCCGGAGGATCCTGCAGTGCTGCAGGCCGGGAACGCCAGACAACATCGTGAAGGTAAGATGAAAACGGCCTGACCATCCTCCTCCTCCGCTCAGTCACCGACTCTGCCTCCTCTGCAGGCCTTCAGGTATCAGCAGGTGGTCTGGTCCATGCCTACGGCCTGCGGTGGTGTTGACCCGGCGGAGCAGCGCCCCCCTGTGGCGAGGGAAGAGAACAACATGCCTCTCTGGCTCGTGGTATTACAGCCTTGTCACCCTACAGAGATAAAATTACAAGATTAGAGATCCCAGATTAGCACTGAACAAAGGCGTAAACAGCATTATCACTTTAGTAAATATACTGTGGTGTCAGGGATTTACACAAGCACAACTTGATTTGATTGTATTAAATTATAGCAGCGACGCAGCTAGGGTTGGGAATTGAAAAGCTTTTCACGATTCCGATTCCCTTATTGATTCTGTGAAACGATTTGATTCCTTTTCGATTCCAATTTGGGGAAAAAAGGAGAACAAACAGTTTGATGATGAGCATCAACTTTGTTTACTTAACCATCACACGACCTTACAAACTAGCAAGGTCAAGATGTCCACAGCAAATGTGCAACTGGAGTAACATTTATCTTTGTTTAAATAAAAAAAGGAATATAAGAACAAACTTAAATACAGTAGATGAGTTGTTTATAATACAAGAAAATGAAGTTTGCTGTGACAGTTGCTTATTAATCTCGGAAAAGGCATCCGTTTAATGAAAAAGCATTACTGTACAATTTTGGGAAATATTTATTTAAATCCCCTGATTTAAATAAACGAGCGTCACCTTTCTCTCGCTCCTTGAACTGCGGAGCAACTTTGTAGCATGATTCCTTACATCCATTGCAATAGCTAGAATCATGTAATAATTCCAGCTACCAGTAGTTCTAATTAAACATGCTACCAATGAAGGGCTGGATTAACGAGAAAGGCACACTCTCTTAATAACCCCAAAGAGAGGTAGGAAACTGGTTTATTTCCAGAGATGGCATATGATTTACTAGGGACCACATTAAGCACAGCCAGTGATGTAAAACTAGCTACTTACCACCAGAGCTGCCTTCCATGCTGGTCGTAACTTTAGCTTCTGTCCGGTAAGAATCAAAAACACGGCATTTGTTAAATTGTATGCCATGTTGTGTGCGCAGGTGTTTCTGCCTGTTGGATCTATTTCCTCCCGCGGATGTAAATACCATTTTGCAATGATTGCAAAGTGCCTTGTTGCGATCATTCTCTTCCTTAAAATGAAGCCAAACTTTTGACCGCGCCATTTGTTTTGTTTTGCTTTAACCCTGGTCACGCCGTATTTGCTTACTGAATGCCGTGTGCGTAACCTGCGTTAAAAAAACGTGACGTAACTTGCAGAAATTGCTACCACGACGCAATCGAAAAGAGAATCGTTAAGCGAGCTGCCAAACGGTTCCATGGAATCGGAAAACACGGAACCGGTTCTGAACAGGAACCGGTTTTCGATTCCCATCCCTAGACGCAACTACCTCCTCACAGCTTCTAAAGGAGAATTTTTAGTTACAATCAGGCTATTTATTACATTTACTTTTATTATTTTGGTTATAATTTATATTTTTGCATGAATATCTTCTAGGTCAGGAGTCTGTAACCCGCGGATCCTAATAACTTTGGCTAAAAATGATAAATAACCACCAATTTTGAAAAAAAGAAGAAAACTCATAGAAATGATCTGAAGTAAAGTTAATATTTTAAATCGTCCTGAAGGTTCAGTGAGTTTTAAATTGTTTATTTTCCCCAGCGGAGCCTTCCTGTCATCTATCCCACCATCAAACACTTCAACAGCCCCGTCTGCTCCTCCCCGGAGGCGCCGGCGGCCTGCAGGAGGGGCAAAGCCCGTCACAGCCACCTGGCCTTCCTGCGATCGGCCTCCTCCTCCGGCTACAGCTTCCCCTCCGGCACCAGATACCCGCCTCGTCTCCCTCCGAACCTGGACTTCAAACGCATCGGTTTCATCCTGCTGCAGCAGCAGCCGCCCGCCTCGCCTCCTAACAAGTCATCCGGTATCTCTGGGGGTCCGCCCGACTGCTCCTCCCACCCCCGTCTTCCTCACGTCCTTCTAAAGCGCCTCCTGAGCAAAAACGAGAAAAGCACTGACATCATTATCACCTCCACCATCTCCCTGCCAGCCACGGAGCAGATTAAATATCACTGCCGGACTCTGGCGGGCCTGAGGAGGAGGAGAACGAGCAGGAGGCCGTCCGGTTCGTCCCCGGCTGCAGGAAAACCCGGAGTAAAAGGAGGCGAGATCAGGAGGAGGAGGAGGAGGAGGGAAGATGAGGCCGCTGCCTCTCCCGAGGGTCCTGCTTCCTGTACGGACATTGGTAGCAGCATCACCACCGAAGAAGAGCTGGAGGAGGAGGAGGAGGAGAGCGACGTGCTGCTGGTTTTGTCTGAGTCCTCGTCCAGCGCCGCAGGAAGCATCTCCCATGACGACGACCCGCCGGATCCGACGGAGGCGGAGCCAGAACCGGGGAGGAAGGCGGCCGGCGCTGACGGAGACGTCCGAGGCGTGGCTTTAAACGAAGTCGGCGGCGCGTCGGTCACCCAGCAGCAGGTTAAATAACGCTTCTTCTGATGAGAGTCGATGAAATGCGGCAGAACCAGGGGTGAAAGTGAGCCGGTTAGAGGGGAGAGAAGCTGGCAGCTATAAAGATTTAATCCAGAAACAGTCACGTAGGATCAGAAAATAGATCCGCTAACCAGATGCAGTCTGAACCACAATCTGTTTAAGTTTCGTTGTTTTATTTCCCATTTTTCTAAACTAAATGTCTCTCCTTTTTGTTTCTCCTCTCTCCCTCGGACTCGGGATCTCTTATCCAGCCTGAAAAACCTGAACCACTACGTTTAATGCAGGGCTTTGAACCGATTTATTTTTTTCGTTCCGAACAGAAACGGAATTATAACGTTTCCGGTTATGAGTTCCACCAATAAACTGACGTTCCCGAACCGCTTAGAACAAAAAAAATACTTTTCCCGGAACGGTTAATTTCGTTCCTGTCAGCTGTTTAATAGAATTATGTCACATCTTTCTCATCCAGCTTAAACCAGCTATTGATATTGTGTTTGGACTGAGCGTTTTACTTAACGATGGATCGTAATTTACCTCTTATTTAAGATGTGTAGCTCTAGTGGAGACACCCCTCTCTCTCCATTCAGTCAGCGAATGTGTGATGTGATGTCACACAGGAAGTGAACCTCAGCCGTCATGGTAACGTGCGCAGGAAAATATATATATATATATATTTTTTTAGTTAATTAGGCAACGAAAACTTTGAGGAACGAAATAAAACCGGTATTAACCGGTTACCATTATTTTTAAATAAGTGTTCCAGTTCCAGAACATAAAAAAAAAAATAATAACGTTTCCGGTTTAGTTTCTGTTCCCTGTAAAATACAAAAAGTTCCCGGTTTTCGTTCCTTGAACCGGTTCAAAGTCCTGGTTTAATGTCCTTCCACCCGTAGCAAAAGGTCCCAATTAAAATCAACAGGAGAGTTAGAAGTTGTTTCGCTATATTTTGTTCAATCTTAACGACATAAACCAGCGGTGCTGCGTCACCTTGCGACTGAGTTCAGGTGCACATAATTTAGTCCCATGTAATTTAGGTGCGTAATTTAAAGGCTCATTCCTCCTCTTCACTCTGAAGGAGCCCTTTACGGTTTTTATTTAAGCATTTCCCCCAAACATACTGGACAGCCAGACTGTGAAGACATTTAAAAACAAAGAAAAGTGTTTTTAAAATGAATCCGAATGTGAACCAGTAGCTGCTAAAACTGGAGAAATGTGTTCTGATTTTCTGGTAGCAGTTAAAAGAAGAGCAGCAGCATTTTGTTAATCCCAGAGTGAAGAGAACACTGCAAAAAGGGCACTCAAAGTAAGTAAAGTTTTCTTGGAATTTGTGTATTTATCCTAGATTTGAGCAGCTAAATAAAACTATTTGCCAATGGAATAAGATGTTTGCACTTAAAATAAAAACATTTCATCTCCATCATCTTATTTCAAGTGCAGGATATCTATTTATCTTATTTTAGCGGTAAAAATACTCATTCCATTGGCAAATAGTCTTATTTAGCTGCTCAAATGAAGGAAAAATAAACTAATTTCAATAAAATTTGACTTACTTGGAGTTCCCTTTTTGCAGTGAAGTGCAGGAATCTAAGCAAGTTGTAATTAAAGCATAGAATAAAATCTTTAGTCAGCTGTCTCAGTGTGAAAACGCTGGACCGGACCACAGATTTTTAACTGTGCATCAAAGTTAAGATTATTTCCAGGTCTTGTATGCGTCGGATGCAGACTTTAAGTTCCCCGGTCAGCGCTGATGTTGGAGAGCTGAATGAGCCCAAACATACCGGCAAGAGTTTAAAACCACTTTCACTGCAGCTGTTTCACCTGTCGCCGCTGTAAAAATGTTTTCAGGAGAAGCTTTCGTCGGAGGAGACCGAAGACGAGGAGGACGACGTTCAGAGCGAGGCGGAGGATGTGGTGTTTGCTCAGGATTATCTGCACAGGGTGAGAACAGGAGCAGCGCTTCACCCGCCGAGCTTTTCACTCCACAGCCACAAACCCTTATTTGTGTTTTCATCAGAGTTTGATAGACGGACACAAAGTGGTGAGGAGATCCAAGCGGTGAAGTTTATGAAATTATTTGTTAATTAAAAGTCGTCCTTATTGGTACATAACCCCAGAGTGGTCAGTTTGTAGAAATACATTTTGCTCCAAATACAAACATTTGGGGTAGGGCGCTGTCACTCTAGAGCAGGCATGTCCAAAGTGCGGTCCGGGGGCCATTTGTGGCCCCTGGACTGATTCTGTGTGGCCCCCACAACTGCATTTGGTCTACTGGAAAAATTTGGCTGATGGAGATGGAAACATTTTATTTCTATTAGGCTAAAATTAATGCAGACAGATTTTCATCTTACAACTGAAAACATCTGGTACAACACAATATATTCATGTTTTAATAACCACACTTTTTACATTCTATTTAATTTCATAGTAAATATGACCTCATCTGTCTGAGGATTTAACTCGGAGGCAAATTTTTGTGCATTTAATGCTTTTTTTCCATCAAATTTTTATTAAAATTAGCTAAATACAGTGTTTTAAAATAAATACCGACCCAAATCCAGTTCTCATATTGCGAGACCAAAAATAATTCAGGTTTCTTTTATTTTCAGTTGAGTCTAACATAATTAGCAAACTGCTTGACCATCTTTTAATAAAGCAAATGTGCAAAACCCGTTTTTAGCTTTGCATTTACAGTGATTTAACATCCTTTTCCTTCAGAAACTCAGAATAATTTGTTTAATTGAAATCATCATTTTGTGAAGCAGGTAAAAGAATCACAAAATCATTTCTGGGTTATTTTTATCGTTATTATTATCCATTTTTTGGCCCTCGAGTACTTTTGACTTCAGAATTTCGGCCCACATGCCAAAAAGTTTGGAAACCTCTGCTCTAGAGGCTCAAATCTCTTGTTAGTTTTTCAGTGCAAAGCGGCTCAGCCTCAGTCTGATGGAACGCAGAGCATCTGTGAACATCTGTGTTTAAGTCTTACTGCAGTTTATCAGCTGCTTAATTCACTACCCTGGCTGCGTGTTGAGGGTTGTTGAAGTACCAGCATGATGCTACTACCCTGTGATAGAGGGTTGGTTTTTCTCCTTAAATAGCATTTTGCACATTGACCAAAAAGTTTTGTTTTAGTCTAACCTCACATTTGCAGATCCTCCTTCGTGGCTCAGCCTTTTCTCTCTTTCTTTGGGCGACTAATAGTCGTAAAGAGGTTCTTCCACCTGACCTGTAGATCTCTGTAGATCCCTCAAGAGTTGCCATGAGCCTCTTGGCTGCTTCTCTGGTTACGGCTTCCTTTTCCCAGTCGGTCTGCAAACCTACCATGGTTGTTTTTTTTTAAACGGCTGGATTCTTGCTGACACCAGGTTACACACCGCTGGACTCCAGCAGTTAGGGGATTTCTGAAGGCAATTGTTTGTTCTAGACCAGCGGTTCCCAAACTTTTTTAACCACGCACCCCCTTCTGTGTCCCAACCAGGTTCACGCACCGTGGGGGGGTCGTGGCCTAGTGCTTAGAGCAATGTGCTTGCACTCAGAGAAGGATGCAAGTACCCGGTTCGATCCCCACTGCCTGCACTCTGGGTCCCTAAGCAAGACCCTTAACCCCTGATTGCTCCCCGGGCGCCGCACATGGCAGCCCACTGCTCCCCAAGGGTGATGGGTTAAAAGCAGAGAACAAATTTCGTTGTTATGTATGTTTCAATGACAATAAAGATGATATTATTATTATTACTATCTACAAAAAATAAAATAAAAAAAATTCAAACGACGTGAAGAAGAGGAGAATTTGAGAGACATTTTCTGATTCTCGCTTATTTTCTTCTCCTGATCTGTTACAATTCTCTCTCTCTCTTCATCACTAACCTTAGATGTCTCACCTGATAGTTTCCCTGGTTTCAGCCAATTGAGCATATTTGCGAGAAATGACTGAATTAGAGGCACAAGCTAAGTGCGCATATACAGCACAATGTGTAGAAGAAGATAACTTCCTCTATATTTAATAATAATAATTGAACTTTATTGATCTCATAATGGAGAAATTCACTTCTGCATCTTAACCCATCCCCATTGGGGAGCAGTGGGCTGCCACTGTGCGGCGCCTGGGGAGCAATCGGGGGTTAAGGGTCTTGCTCAGGGACCCAGAATGGCAGCTTGTGGGAGTTGAACTCAGAACCTCTGGGACCTAAGCTCTGTGCTCTAACCACTAGGCCACCACTCCCCCAATCTTCATCTCAAAATGAAGCATAGACGGAGACTTCTTCCAATAAATTGATTTTTATTTACTAAATTTACATTTTTTTTTAATTTTAAATTATACAAAGAAAATGTTTATTTACACGTTTTTATGGTGTGGAGGGGGAAAAAACACCATCAGACCGCCATCACAGTTTTCATCTCGCGCAGCTCCACACTTTGGGAATCCCTGCTCCAGACTTTAAGGGTATCAATAAAAGGGTGTGAATATAAAAGCACTCCACATTTCGCGTTGTTCTGTTGCATAAGGTGACCAAAAACGGGAACGTTTCAAGGTGTGAATACTTTTCCCTGGTGCTGTATGTGAAGCCAGGTCTTCAGATTGATTCACCAAAGCGCTTTGTACCGATTTCTATGCAGGTATGTGAAGCGGTCCAGGTGCAGCCGGGTCTCTCCGAGCGGCTGCTGCAGGTGCTGGATGAATTTTCGGCGGCGGGGCCCTCGGGGGCCCCGGAGGTGCTGTACGACAGACTGGGATGCTTGCTGCAGCCGTGGCCTCAGCTGCTCAAAGACTTTGCCGCCTTCCTGAGCCCGGGGCAGGCCGGCAGGTGTGGACTGGTGAGTGACGTCGCCGTGACCGGGACGTTATTTTTGGGTCAGGCGCCCCGGGCTGAACTCTCCGTCTTCTCCGTCAGCTGTTGGAGCAGCAGCTGTTCGAACGCAGCCGGCGGTTCCTGAGGCGCATGGGCCGGAGCCTGGGAGAAAGCTCGCTGCTCTACCAGCAGGTGGTGTCTGTGCTGCAGGGAAGCTCCGCCCCCACATCACAGGACGTGGACAAGGTCATAAAAGTTATATATTAAGTTCTATATTAGTGACATCAGTCTCCATGAGTATTCACTACATCTAGGGTTTGTGAACTGCGTAGATTTACTTATTTCCCCATTTCATCATTTAATATTACATCTATTTATTGTGCATTTATTTATTTCATGATATATTTGTTTATTTACTTTTGTCACACTTAACCGTCCATAGAATCAAGCCCAATCAAGAGTTGACTGATATGCTCAGTGATCAGGTTAAATGTTACCGGCTACTTTCAAACTAAGTTAAATTGCTCGTTGGGTTTGAGAAGTTTTAATTATACAAATAATTAGAAGAGCAGGTAATCTGTTTTTTATGTTGCAGCTATTTTCATGTTGGTGAGAAACCTCTGACTTTACCATTAGGCTTTCTAAGGACGCTTCTGTTTATTTTCCCAACTTTACGTTTAGAAATCTTAACTTTTTTTTTTTTTTTTTTTTTTTTTAAATGGAGGGCATGTTTGCACCGCGTCGTTCACACAACAGACCAGAATGTTTCCAAGTCCTTTTGCGTCACATTTTTTTATGAAATCTGATGGTGGTACATGGGAAGCGTGATTGTATACTGAGGTGGGACTTGTCATATAAAGTTTGGGAAAGGTAAAAAAAAATAAGGTGCGGTTCTGCAGTAAGTCCGACTGTGGTCTCTGAAACCAAGCGCTAAGCCATTCTGAGGTCTATCAACTGAGACCTTATTCACTGTTGAAAGTAGCAGCCTGGATAAACGGCTGACATACCTCCAATGTAAAAATAGATAAATACAGTTTTTCCTTTTGATATAATAATAGTAATATCATCTTTATTGTCATTGTAACATTGAAACATACATTACAATGAAATTTGTTCTCTGCTTTTAACCCATCATCCTTGGGGAGCAGTGGGCTGCCATGTGCAGCGCCCGGGGAGCAATCTGGGGTTAAGGGTCTTGCTCAGGGACCCAGAGTGCAGGCACTGGGGATCGAACCGGGTACTTGAATCCTTCTCTGAGTGCAAGCACGCTGCTCTAACCACTACACTGCAAAAAGGGAACTAAAACTAAGTAAAATTGTTTTGAAATGAGTGTATTTGTCCTTGATTTGAGCAGGTAAATAAGATGATCTGCCAATGGAATGAGTATTTTTACCCTTAAATAAGATAATTAGATATACTGCACTTGAAATAAGATGATGAAGATGAATTGCTCCTATTTTAAGTGCAACCATCTTATTCCATTGGCAGATCATCTTATTTACTTGCTCAGATCAAGGACAAATACACTCATTTCTAGAAACATTTACTTACTTTTAGTTCCCTTTTTGCAGTGTAGGCCATCACTCCCCCATATCTTCTTAAACCTTTGTTTTTTTTTAAACTTTCTAACACATCCCTGATACTAAGAACAGATGCAGTAACCATATAACCGTATTTCTCACTGCATCTCTAATTGTACATTCAAAAGTGATTGACTGGATTGACTTTGCAATAAGCCATTTAAAACAATATCTATAGAGATAAAAATATATATCAGAGGCTGTAAAAAAGATGACTTAAATTCCCCTAAAATGAAGTAATACATAATTTTCTACAATATCACTGACAGCCTTGTTCATATCATACAAATGTCATCCAAGTAGAACCTGGACAGGTCTGATTGGCTGACCTCTCACTTTACCTAATTTTCACGGCATCATATTTTTTTTGACCAATATTTAATGTTAGCATTTAATGTTTCCATATTTTTGGGTCATTAGGAAATAAGAGTTTCTTTTCCTCAGGTTTCATCTTTGCTCAGAAAGCATCCAGACCTGCAGGGTGAGGTCCAGGAGATCTTCCAGCAGCTCCACACCTGCTCCCGGACCGCTGAGGTGGACCCGGCCTCTCAGATTCCTGACAGCGGTGACGGAGCGCCGACCGACGCTATGCTGGAAAGTGATGAAGACGATGAAGGGCAGCGACGAGCCGTTTGTGCCAAAAACATCACGGTGACCTCCAACGGGGAGAAGGTCGTCGTTTGGACTCGGTGAGAACGGAGCACATGTTAAGTTCAGCAGGAGTTCAGGATATTTTTTAGGATGTTTCTACATTTGTTTTCCAAAAAATCAGTGCTTCAAATAAAAAAAAACAAACGTGCACTCTCTACATCCCCTAATGATCTTTCAAAGAGTCACAAAAGTTTTTATACCCGTCTAACTTTTCTACGTTACAAACAACAGCTTCAGTGTTTTGTCTGATGGAGCAGCACAAAGAAGCACAGCATTGTGAAATAAAAGGAAAATGATAAATGCTTTTTTTACCCTTTTTAAAATCTTGAAATGGTTCTCGACTGGGAAAAAAAGTGATTTCATAATTTCAGGTCACATAGAAATATAAGAAATGCGCAGTAAAATAAAAGTAGCACCATAGGCCCAGTTAATACAGTCTATTTTTTAAAAAGAAGTGATATCGGGATGAGTTACACTTCAAACTCTCATCATTCTGCGTCACTTTTTCTCTTTTTGGACATTTCTGGGCTGTTTTAATGTGTTGTGGGAAAACTGACATCTAGACTGCAAAAACGTATCTAAAAACAAGTAAAATTTTCTTAAAGTTAATCTATTTGTCCTTGATTTGAGCCAGTAAATAAGATTGTCTGCCAATGGAATAAGTATCTTTACCCCTAAAATAAGATAATTAGACATCCTGCACTTGAAATAAGATGATGGAGATGAATTGTTCCTATTTCAAGTAGAAAAATCTTATTTCATTGGCAAATCATCTTATTTACCTGCTCAAATCAAGGACAAATACAGTCATTTAAAGAAAATGTTACTTATTTTTAGTTCTGTTTTTGCAGTGTAGTGGCAGGATGCTGTTACTACACAGTTTTAAAAAAATCAACATTCGCTACAGGAGGCACAGTTTTAGCCATTTTATACAATTTCAAAGGAAATACGCCTCTACTTTATGACATGATAGGCCTGTTTTGGCTCTTGAGGGCCGGATAAATTGCCTTGAAGGGCCGCATAAATTGCCTTGAAGGGCCGGAGTCGGCCCACGGACCTTAGGTTTGACACATGTGGTTTAGGGCTTCTTCTACAGTAATGAGGGTGCTGCTCCAGTCTGTTGTGGTAAAGAAAGAGCTGAGCCAAGAAGCAAAGCTCTGGATTTGCCGGTCCGTCTACGCTCCGAAACTCACCTGTGATCATGAGATCTGGATCATGACAGAAGGAACGAGATCCTGGATAAAAGTGTCCGAGGACTGTAAATCCCCTCTGGCCTGGGAACGCCTTGGGATCCCCCAGAATGAGCTGGAGAGGCATTTCTGGATTTCCCTCCTGAACCTGTTGGCCCCCTGTGACCTGATCTCAGATAAACAGAAGTTAATGGATGAATGGAAAATCTTAAAAGTGTGATATGTAGTTAAATTATCCCCTCCTCTTTACTTTGATGCCCTTCAATGAAATCAGCCAGCTGCCTTCTTAAGTGTCCTAATTAGTCAATGTCCTCACTCTGAAACACGGCGGTGACAGTATAGTGCTGTGATGGTGCTGGTGTTCAAGCAGCGTCAAAGATGGATGGAGATGAACAGATTTCACACCCAGACCGCCCTGTAATCAACACTTTAAAACGCTTCAGACTTGAGCAAAAGGTCACCTTCCAGCAGGACAAAGACCCTAAACTTGTTCAAGCAGCATCAAAGATGCACTCCTGACTGTTACTATTGTAACAAATGTTTACATGCATCCTGCACTACTAACTATGACTGAATATTGATTTGCACTGCGGCCTGTCTACTCACAGTACCAATTATTTACACATACATTTGCAATACCGTACTTTAACTGTAATATGCAATTACCTTCCACTGCACTTTAATTTAAATAGCTTCTATCCAAACTCTATTTATTCATCTTATAGTAATAGCTACCTGTATATCATGCTCACAATTCTGCCTATAGTAATAGCCATCTGTACATATATTTATAATACATGTAAACTCTGTTATAATAATCATCTGTATATTATGCTATTGTACATATCTGTAAAACTCCACCTGTAATATCCACCTGTATATTATTTTCGGTACATATCCAGCTGCAAATTTAGTTCACAATAGCAGTTATCTATATATTATACTCATAGGACAAATCTATCAGTAAAATTCTGTTTATAATAGTATCCATCTCTATATTTATTCAGTAATAATCCATGTCCTGTACATATGGAACCATTGTTTATCCTGCGCTTGCTGCTATTGCACTTCTGGTTAAACCTAAACTGCATTTCATTGCCTTGTACCTGTACCTGTGTAATGACAATAAAGTTGAATCTAATCTAATCTAATCTAAAGATGAACAGATTTCACACTGAGACCACCCTGTAATCAACACTTTAAAACGCTTCAGACTTGAACAAAGGGTCTCCTTCCAGCAGGACAAAGACCCTAAACTTATGGCAGCACTTACAGTTAAAGTTCTCAAATAAACTTCAGTAAGAGTTTATGTAAATTTAGTCTGAAATCATAAAAAAAAAACGGAATGATTTAAAAACAATACAAGGTTTAAAAACTCCGCAACCCTCATTGTTCTTCCTGTTTCAGCGAGGCGGACCGTGCCATCCTAACAGCCTGCCAGCAGAGTGGAGCCAACACGAAGACATTCAGACAGGTGTCCGCCCAGCTGGGGAATAAGACTGTTCAGCAGGTGAGAGTGGGCGGAGCTTCAGCGCTCAGGCGATGTTACGGTTTCTTGAACTGAATTGATATCTGTTTCTTTTCTTAACACGCTGAAATATCTCCTCTAGGTGCGCCTTCGTTTCCAGGACCTGATGAAGCTTTTCCTCTCTGCGACCCAAAGGTCCACTTCCTCAGACGGCCGGCCGAGGAGCAGACCAGAGACGGCTCCGGACTGATCCACTGACTCACGGAGGAGTCGGTTACTGACCTCAAAGTGGACATCTAGGGGGAAAAAAGGGCAGATCCAGTTCTTCTGAGGCGAGATCACACCTGTGACCTCTGCTACAGGCGTACTTGAATCGAGGCCAGAAGAAGCCCGGCAGACGGAGCTCAAGCTCCGCACCAAACAGTTTAAGCCAACTGGTTCAGTTCAGGAACTTTATCATTTTAAATGAATGCAGAAGGATCCATGAAAGCGGGGAACAAGTCCTTCAAGACTTCCCCTGAAGGGATGAATACAGAATCGCTGTTGAACGTATTCTTATTTTAGATTTTGTTTGACCTTGGTGCTGTGAAAAAAGGTTCTGATTTGGACATCTTTGCAGGGAAACGGCAGCTTAAATGTTCCCTGCCAGCTTTAATCCTGAATGTGCCGGTCACTGTGAACATCTTAGGAATGATCCACAGCGAGTCCAAGGTGTTTAGAGTATATTTGTATTTCTTTTTTTTCTTTTTTTTTACACGTTATTGATGGCTGGCGCAGAATTAAAGTGTTATCACAACGTTTGGTATTTGTTGTGATAATGATCAAATGGAAGACGCGGTAAGACGTCTGTCCCTCCAGTCAGAGCCCCTCCTACTGCTCTGAAACCGGGCCGATGATTAAATGGGCTGCTTGAATGAAGGGTGCTACTATACCGCTAAACTGCACGCAATAAATGCCTTTAATCATATTTTTAAAATATTTTGAGATTAACTGATGTTTTAATGGGCAAATGGTTCAAGCAGCAGAACCAAGCGTCATCAATACGCGTTTATTAAAATCACGATTTAACACAATTTTTATCCCAGTCTTGTTTCGTCCTAACCTAACCCTAGCCAGATGGATGTCGCTCCGCCTAGCTTCACTCACATCCATCTGGGACCTCTCCCATAGAGAGTGATTTCTCCAACCAATTTTATTGTCCAGCCAATCAGGACGCAGGACTGGAGTTTCATAAATGTGACGTAGTGGAGAAGCAACCGTGACGTGAGACTGTTTTGATTCAGACAACAATGGCGGCTCGCATCGAGGAAGCAAGCGTTAACATTGATGCTGCTATTTCTTCCGTGTTGTCCAATCTAACTAATATTGTTTCATTAAAAGAACATCAGAGAACGGCTCTGAAGGCTTTTGTTGGTGGAAACCATGTTTCCCGGTCGGATTTGGCAAGTTTTGTTTTCCGGGGCACGTCTGCAGCGTCCGCGGCGGAGCGGTTAGCGGTTAGCGTGAACCATGGAGGCCTTTAGTCCTCGACGCGGTCGGCCCGGGATCGACTCCGACCCGCGACGCTTTGCCGCCTGTCTTCCACCCTCTTCCTGTCAGCTCACTGTCAATAAAACACGTGCCACTAGAGCCGCAAACACATTTAAAAAAAAAAAAAAAGTTTTGGTTTTTCCTGCGTCGCTCTCACAGCATCACGGGTTAGCTTCGGTGTGATAAAGATGACAGACAAGTGGTTTATCCAATCATATGCAAGGATTTTTGATAAGGCCCAGCCTTCTGAAACAGCATTCCTATGGATCTGTTCCAGATAGATGAGTGGAGCTAGGCGGAGCGAAATTCATGTGGCTAGGGTCAGGTTAGTTTCGTTCTGGGACCAATTAAAAAATATACAGATAGTCACTGTCCTAATCTAGACTAAATAAGGGGTTTGTTTTACTGCCACCAGATGTCATTCAACCTTTTGCTCCTACACGCCACACACAATGATCATCGAGTCTGAGCTGAAATGGTCCGTTTCAGCTCAGACTTTGGGAGACATGGCGCTAAAATTCAACTGTAAAACAGTTTTTTTCTGAAGGTGGGGAAAAACCACGAGGACCCCAGATGTCTGGTCGGTTATTCTTCAAAACGCGACTTTCAAGTTATTCAGCACCTCAAACTGGGATCTTCTCTATGTTCTTCTTAACCAGCTTGGAACGTATTTATTATGTATGTTTAATGTATCTCCAATGACCCCAGTGATGCTGGGTTTTTGTGAGGTCACTCGTTACACAAGAAGGACTTCCAAAAGCAAAAACTTTACTCGACTAGACTAAAACCTGTTGACGGTCTGACACTGGACTGCAAGGTTTGTTTATTCGTCTGTGTTTTGGCTTTTAATGTTTAGGAAAGGAGGAATTAATGTAAAACTTGTACTGGCGCTCTCTTCGTTGGGGTTTTGGACTCTGAAATGCCTTAAATACTTGGTTTCCCTTCAGTCTGAGCACATTCAGTTTATACAGGCAGCTTTAACTGTTCAGGACTGATAGTCAATAGCCGTTCAATAGCAATTTAACTTTACTTTATAGAAAAAAAAATGTGTATGCGCCTAACTAACCCCTTTGGTCAGAATGAAAGCTTTTGTTTTGCTGTAACCTCCTCTCATGAACAGCAGGACTGTTTGTACTAAAACTCAACCTCCAAAAATATTATTTTGCCATAGTGACAAAAAAACAAGCCTTTTTAATTTTTAAAAGCCTTGCTTACATCTTTGATGAAGGTTTTCTTGTAGTGACTGTTTTAATTGTTTTTGACATGGACCAAAACACACGATCAATAAAAAACAAAAAAATGCTATATTTTTCAAAAATCTTTTTATTTTTTATTTTAAGCAGATAGATGCTTGGTACCACATTCATGTTTTTAAGCAATTATGTATGAATGTCCAGCCATCGTGGTGACAGGGAGTGAGATGCGAACATGCTTTGACGTCAAAGTTTGCTCTGGCACCAAAAGAAGGGCAAAATATCTTTTTGAAGATGTTGGGAAAATTGTACATGAAAAAAGCAACATAGAATAAGGTAGATTTGAGTTCCCAGAGGTAATCAAGGACAAAGATCTTAATTTCTGGACTCGTGTTCTGCAGTCTGACGAACTTGAAATTTGACTGGGCGGGCTTGCAATTCAGAGCTTTTCCAACTGAAGTACGGGGGTGGAAGCATCATGTTGTGCTTGTATGTTGCTTCAGGAAGATGGCGTTATAAAGAAAGCCAAACAATTAAAACCTTGGTACAAAAGTACCATCTCATTTTAAAGAAATGTGTGCAAAATATTGATAATACAGTTTTAATATATTTTACGTATAACCTACGCATAGGGTAGGGGCTAATATTTGCTAGATTCTTGCTCATATTAGGGACGTTACAGATCTTTAGAGCTGATGGGCCGTTTGACCAATAGCGTGCTTACATCACATCCCTCAAGATGTCGCAGGACCAATCAGAGAATGTAATTACCTTCTCCAGGTCCCGCCTCTCATTTGACGGTTGCTTGTTGTGGTAGGCAGAGGAAACGACCGCAAGCAAGTTTTACTTCAGATTAAAAGCTGTCAGTTGAATTTATGAAAAAAATACTGTGATTTGGAATCGATTTGTGTATAATCGATGTAAATATGGATAGTAACGGGTATTTATTGTGTAAAGAGATGACGTCATCGGATAAAAATAAGAACTTGGAGCGTAAGTTAAATCATCGACTATTATTTTGATAGCTATGACCGGAAATATCTGTTATTTTTTTGTTAGGTTGATGCTAAATGTAGCTACAGTCCTCTTCGCTCAGTGACAGCCCAGTTTTCATCGTGTTTATTTTAATTTTACAGTCACTGTTGGGTCCTGCTCTCTCCTCCTCATGATGCCCGTTATCCCTCTCCTGTCCGCTGTCTCTCTGGCGCTGCTGTCTCTCTGTCCAACTGCCCTGTGCGCGCGCAGGGACGTGCTCGAGCTCGGCGACGCGGACTTCGACTACCTGGCAACGGAGCACGAGACCATGCTGGTGAAGTTCTACGCTCCATGGTAACCGCTTCCGCTAGCTCTGGGCGTGGGTTCAGCTATTTGGATTAGTTGTACGTTCATCTGTCATCCAGCATTTAAACAGTCCCACTACCTGTTCCCAGGATTCCTCCTCATTAATTAATTCATTTTCTCTAGAAGGCATATGGGTTTGAAAGTTAAATATATTAAATGTTCTTTTCACAAGCTAGCAACAAGAAAATTACACACAATCACTGAAACTGCACTGATTGCCGTTTTGGGCAGGTTTCCATAAACAAAGCTGTCGGCTACTAGTTTCATTCATCCATTTATTTTTCTGATCATGCATCCATCAGAACATTCATCCATTCATTCTGTCCATCCATCAATCCCTGTTTTTCCGTCTGTCCATATGCAGGGTTTAGGTTTCCCCTCATGGTCTTCTCCCAGTGGAATAAGTCTGGAAAACCACCAAAGAAAGATGCTCAACCGCCTTAGAATAAGTTATTTCAATGCAGTGTAGCCATGGATGGCTTTAGACAAGGGCCAACCAGGGCCAGTGCCCCTGTAGAACTACTGAAGGCGTAATACAAAATAAACTCCTTATGATGACATATGCTGGCACAGAAATGTAACTGATTGGTTCCTTGGACCAATTATTATAATTTTTTTACCATTGCAGTTTTACTTTAGTTTTAAAAATTGAATTATTGCACTTTTAGCTGCAAATATATTGAAATAGAACCACAGATTTGCTTTTTTTTTTCATTCTTTTGTACTGTGACCCTGCCCCCGCCCGGTAAATTTAGTCTAGAACCACAAAAGAGTGTAGCAGTTGCGCTTCAAGCCATATAAGGCAGAGAAAGTGCCAGTGACTAATATTGTTACTCCTGGAAATATAACCTTCCAATTGTTGCTGTACTCTGCTAGTCAGCTCCCTGGAGACTCCAACAAAATGCAATTTATTTAGACGTACTCCTAGCTGGTTGCCACATACTTTTTTAACCAATTTTATATTGTACTTCTGTTTTTCTTAGCACCCAAGTTGCTAGCTTAGTCTACATAGTCCTTAATGTTTTTTGATTTGTCTGTGATTTCTCTTCATCCATTCTTTATCTTTATTATTCATCTGACCATTGTTGTTTTGCCTCTCTCGTCCTTTACCATGTCTGTCCTTCCTCCCCCTCCTGTCCATCAGGTGTGGCCACTGTAAGAAACTGGCGCCAGAGTTTGAAAAAGCAGCCGGTCGGCTCAAAGGAACTGTTCAGTTGGCAAAGGTATTGCTGTGAATATTGTTGTTAATGTCGTTGTTATTGTTATTACTAACGGAAAGCCAATTTCTCCCTGTCTTCCAGGTGGACTGCACTGCTAACGCGGAGACCTGTGGTCGTTTTGGTGTTACCGGGTATCCCACTCTGAAGATCTTCAGGTCTGGCAGGGATTCTGCACCCTATGATGGGCCTCGCACTGCCAGTAATAAAACTTTAAAACAATTTTTTTTAAAAGCATAGATTTAAAAGTTAAAAACAGGGATTTAAGTGTAAATATATATGTGTGTGTGTACAGATGGGATCTACAACTACATGAAGAAGCAGAGTGGTCCAGACTCGGTCCATCTGAAGAGTAAAGAGGACCTCCAGGACTTTGTCAACAACTACGATGCCAGCATTGTCGGTATGATCGCCGTTACGGCGGCTCTTTCAGGGACTCGTTCCTGCTGCAGGCGTCATCGCTGTGTCACATGGTTGGTGTTGTTTTCTCTTCAGGGGTTTTCTCCGGTGCTGACGCCCCGCGTCTGGCGGAGTTTCTCAACGCCGCCGGTCTGTTGAGAGAACAGTTCAGATTTGCTCACATCACGGCTCCGCAGATCGCTGAGGAGCACACTCAGACAGAGTGAGTTTTCAGGCACAAAGTTACACATCTGCAGAATTAAAGTTTGCCGAATTAAAGAAAACTGGCCTTTGCATTTCTTTGTCTTTCCCAGAAGCGTGTTACTTTTCCGACCTCCAAGACTGTCCAACGCGTTTGAGGACAGCGTTGTGGTCTTCAAAGATTACCTGACCATCAGCTCCCTGAGGCGCTTCATCAGAGATCACATGTGAGACTTTTTTCCACTTCAGAGATAAAAGCAGAAACTGGTGCTACTTTGTCTGATCCTCTGTTTGTCCTCGTGTAGCTACGGCCTGTGTCCTCACATGACTGTGGAGAACAGAGACCGTCTCAGGGTGCGTGACTTGCTGACAGCATACTACGACCTAGACTATCATCACAACGTCCGAGGGTCCAACTACTGGAGGAACAGGTGACGCACCATCACACAAGCAGCACGCAAATACAAGAGTTTGTTTTTTTTTGCTTGTTTTTGCAAAGTTTTCTAAAACACTGGTGTTGATTCCCTCATTTAAAGTTTTTCAGTTTCAGGTTTTTAAATCAGGATGCACGTATTGCTCAGCAGGTGATGAGAACAGGTATATATTGAGCTCTGTGAGTTTGATCAGTGATTTGCAGATCGGGTTTTGAATAATCTATATTTTTAGAGGATATAAATAAATTCTTCGACACCGGTTCACGCTTGACGTTTTTGTGTGAAAGCTTTCATTAACATACTCAAAGCTGGCTGTTTGAGATGCTTGCAAGATGAATCAAGATTCCTTGGACAGATTGACAGTGGATGGATAAATTGGTGCTTGGATGAACAGATGGGTGGATGCTTGGACAAATGGATGGTTCTTTGATGAACGCCTGGGGGAACGAATGGATGGGTGATTGGAAAGATGGACGGCTGTATTCATAAGCCCTATTCACATGGGGTAGGCATTATCTGTGGACCCCATGTAATAAATAAGTTACCCCCCTATGTCAGCTTTTTATGTGGCACATTCACACGGGATAACGTGTAGTCTCATATTTGGTCTTGTCTTATTCTTTTCCCCCCTGTCTATAACACTGTGCACAGTGTTTTGCTGAGGTCTCACATCAATGGTAAATGTGTTGTGTGGCGCTTTATCAAGTCCGACAACCCCAGAGCGCTTTACACTACATTCGGAGCAGGGGATCGAACAGGCAAACCACCAGTTACAATGCAGCCTCCATTCTTCACCAAAAGCAAATAAAAATGCGCCCAGGAAACAAAAACTGCCTAATCACAAATCGGTTCCCGGCCATTTCTGTCCAAATCACAGAGCTGCCTATCGACCCCGGATTAGTATTATCACAGGAAAAAATAAATTCAAAACGTAGTGGGCAATTTGAGGGGGAATTTTTACTTTACAAATTACTGATGGTAGATTCGCACAGGATTAATACAACACAGAGCATTTCCACAATTATTACAAATCGCATGTGGTTCTAGGTAAAACTAATCCCGTCGGAATAGGGCTTTAGTTTGATGCATGGATGCTTGAATAGACGGACGGATGAAAGGATCAATTGTTTGGTTGCTGGATGGATACTAAAAAGGAGGGATGTGCAGACAAGTATTTGGCTGGACAGATGAATGTTTGATTGATACTTGTATCTTTTATTAAATTGCTCTTTAAGAAGATTGCTGTTATCCACAGTTGGATGATCGAGCTCCCAGGTTAAACGACGACGCAAGATTTGAGTTAAATTTCTTCTGATGAATCGCTCAAAGCTTCTCCGTTCTGCTCTCTTGAACCAACAAGTGAATTATTACTTCCTAGACAGACTGACAGTTTAGACGACTGTATTCAGCGCTCTCCTCTTCGTGCCTGTTGCCAGGGTGATGAAGGTAGCATCCAAATACGCTGGACGTGGCCTACTGTTCTCAGTAGCCAATAAGAGGGACTTCCAGGCTGAGCTGGAGGACGACTACGGCCTGGGAACGTCAGACGGAGGCGAGCTGCCATTCGTGACGATCCGGACCAAACTGGGCCACAAGTACACCATGAGGGAGGAGTTCACGTAGGTAACACGGCCCGACTGGGTGAACATATCCCAGTCGTCTCGCTGTGTCTGACTCGGTTATTTCTCCTGCCGTTTACCGACTGTGACCGTGTGTGTTTCAGGAGGGACGGTCAGTCACTGGAGAGGTTTCTGGAGGATTACTTCGCTGGCCGTCTCAAACGTTACATCCGATCAGAACCAGTACCTGAGAAGAACGCCACTCCTGTGAAGGTGAGATGGAAATGACTGCATTGTAACGTTTGAAGCCAAGGACCAGCAGCTCCACTGCGGTTCTGCTGTAACCCGCGACCTCTGTTTGACTTCTGCGCCCCAGGTGGTCGTTGCCGAGTCGTTTGATGAAATCGTCAATGATCCACGTAAGGATGTTCTGATTCAGTTTTACTCTCCGTCGTGTCCGCACTGCAAGAAGCTGGATCCGGTTTACAGAGAGCTGGCCCAAACGGTACAAAATGTTTGTTTATTGTGACAATTATTGGTGTGAAATGGATAGAGCCGCTACTAATATCCCATCATCTCAATAGGAAACACAACTCCCGACAGAACCAAACCATTCAGTGGCGCGCTTTTAGGAACTACAGTTAAACCCAAAAATTATTTACACCCTTGGCAGATTCAGATTTAGGATTATTTTCACTTAGCCAAGAAGTTTGTTTCTGACAAGAAATGAAACAAACTACATTAGCTCTCGTAAAAGAGAATTCATTTTCAAACAGAAAATCTGTTTTATGTACATTTTATTAAAAAAATGGATTGACAATATTTACACCCTTCTAAATAATCAAGTAGAACTCTTAATTGGATTTACATCAGTGAAACCCTTCCTATTATTCCTGACGAGCTTCCCTGGTATTTTGATTATTTGTCTTTGACGAAGAGCTCCAAGCCTTTGAGGCGGGATGGCCTCCTTGCCATCATCCTGATCTTTCGCTCCTTCCACTAACGATCAGAGTCAGGAATCTGGCTGGGCCGCTCCACAACAGCTTACTTTGGGTCAGAACAAACATGTTGGTCAAATTAAAAGACTACTTTACACCTAAACCTACCAGGGTTATGAATCATTTTGGCAATAACTGTATTAGGGCTGAACGATTTTGGAAAATAATGTAATTGCGTTTTTTTTATCTTAATATTGCAATTTAATGCGATTATTTTTAAGTTTAATTTATCTTGTCTTTTTAAACATATACAAACAAATCAATCTGTTTCATCGCTGTGCAGATTAGGTGCTAAAAGAGCCACTGCGTCTCAACTCGGAGCAGAAATGATTGCGTTCGATATATTTTCAACCAAAACTGCAATTTGATTTAGACTTTTCTCTGCATCAACCACAAGCAAATGGCCTCTAGATAAAGATGTTTGTAAACAAGGACTATTTTAAACATGAACGTTAATTTTTTTTTTATTAATCAGAATATTATTCAATAGAACAGCTTTTAATTGAGTTGGACATCAATCCTTGTTGAACATAAAGTGCAACCAGCAAACCAGTCTATGTATTAAACTGATTGACCAGAACTTAATTCTATGGTAAGATTCCTGAAAGTTTCTGGTAAAACAGTATGATTATATAAACTCTAAAACTAGTAATAAAATTAGATTATCTCACTGCTGCAGCTCTCTACCCTTCCATGTGGAGCAAACCCACTTTAAACATAATCACTGACCCCTAAAGGACTGATTCACTAATTGTTACATAGCCAAAAATTGCTGACCTCTGTGATTTGGAAATTGTGTTTTTTTTAAATTGCGATTATATTGAAGATGCGATTAAATTTTGCAGCCCTAAACTGAATAAACACCCCATTAACACAAATAAAGTTTTCTATTCACGGTTGCCTGTAGACTGACTAATTTTCTGTTTTCTCAGCTGTATTCTGACCCAAACATCGTCATCGCCAAGATGAACGCCGTCAATAACGACGTCCCCCTGGGATACGATGTCCAAGGGTGAGGTTGGAGCTTATTACAGCTTCTAGCAGGATTTCCTTTATCCGCTTTGAATTCTTCCACATTTTCTTCCACTACTAGATTGTGTTTGCAAGCCAAATCTTACGGATTTGTCGCTCTCAACTTTTAAAAAGATTGGGTCGATTTTAGATTTCTCTGTTTTTAAGAAGCCAGTATGAGGTTTTTTCTTTTAGTACCTCGGTTCTTAAAAGTCGTGGTAAATTAGAAAAGTGCATTCATATGAGTCAGCAGATGTCCGTCTTGTTTCCACAACAAAAATCCATTAAAAACTGGAATGATTTTCCATTTTCTGTTGACACATCGACATGACGAGGTTATACCGTATTTTACGAACTGTAAGGTGCACTTAAAATCCTTAAATCTTTGCCTTATATATGATTAAAGTTGTGCTTACTGGCCGATTTTATGTGGTACAATGTGCTCAAAAATCTGTTAAAACATGTGAGTAAGACTTTGTTAAGCATCAAAGTTCCGCTCAGTGGATATTCAAAGCATTACGGTACACTACCTTATAGGACCCCTGAGCTGTCTACAAGACTGCCTGACTGTAATTTCGAAACTAGAAGTGCATTTATGTAAAGACCATAGACATAATATCAGAGTAGACCCCGCAATGACTGTCGCTGCGCAGGAACTATGGCTGCCATCTTGGGGCGGTCAACCTGCTACCCTAACCTGCTGATTCAAGCTGATACGCGATGGTTGGAACCAAAGATCTTAAATTTGGACTCATTAGACCAAAGCACAGATTTCCACTGGTCTAATGTCCATTCCTTATGTTTTTTAGCCCAAGCAAGTCTCTTCTGCTTGTTGCCTGTCCTTAGCAGTGGTTTCCTAGCAGCTGTTTTACCATGAAGGCCTGAATCACACAGTCTCCTCTTAACAGTTGTTCTAGAGATTGTCTGCTGCTACAACTCTGTGTGGCATTGACCTGCTCTCTAATCATGAGCTGCTCTTAACCTGCGATTTCTGAGGCTGGTAACTCGGATTAATTTATCCTCTGCAGCAGGGGTGACTCTTGGTCTTACTTTCCTGGGGCGGTCCTCATGGGAGCCAGTTTCTTTGTAGCGCTTGATGGTTTTTGCGACTGCACTTGGGGACACTTTCAAAGTTTTCCCAATTTTTCGGACTGACTGGCCTTCATTTCTTAAAGTAATGATGGCCACTGGTTTTCCTTTACTTAGCTGCTTTTTTCTTGCCATAATACAAATTCTAACAGTCTATTCAGTAGGACTATCAGCTGTGTATACACCTGACTTCTGCACAACACAACTGATGGTCCCAACCCCATTTATAAGGCAAGAAATCCCACTTAATAAACCTGACAGGGGACACCTGTGAAGTGAAAACCATTTCAGGTGACTACCTCTTGAAGCTCATCAAGAGAATGCCAAGAGTGTGCGAAGCAGTAATCAAAGCAAAAGGTGGCTACTTTGAAGAACCTAGAATATAAGACATATTTTCAGTTGTTTCACACTTTTTTGTTAAGTATATATTTCCACATGTGTTAATTCATAGTTTTGATGCCTTGAGTGTGAATCTACAATTTTCATAGTCATGAAAATAAAGAAAACTCTTTGAATATATATATATATATATATATATATATATATATATATATATATATATATATATATATATATATATTCTAGTTCTAGTTCTAGTTATCCTGTCAACAGGTTTAGAAGTGCACAGATGTGCTGATGTATCACATAAATCACAGTGAAATGCAGTAAATTCTTTGTTTTGTGCTGTTTTTCTTTCCTTCCAGCTTTCCAACTATTTATTTTGCTCCAGTGGGTAAAAAAGAGGATCCTGTTCGGTACCAGGTAAATCGCAGCCGGTCCAGTGGTTTTACACCTGCAGGTTGTCACGTGAGGTCTGATGATGTTTCCTGCTTCTTTTCAGGGAACTCGAGAGCTGAAAGACTTCTTACAGTTCTTGAAACGTGAGGCGAGTCACAACCTGGTGCTCCCTGGGTTTAAGGAGGAACTGTGACACTTGTTCACCCACCGGTCTCAGGCGAGAGAGAATAAAACACTGTCAGTGACAGACCCATAAAGGGACAAGGCCAGTTCTGCTCTTTTTAATGGACCTGGTGCAGAATTGGTCTGAAAAATATTCTCTAAAACAGACTGAGTCCACCCTGATTTCTTTCTTTATGCCCAAAATACTCACCTAACTTGTCATATTGCCTCGCTAAATTATTTATTTATTTATTTATTTATTAAGCCATCTCATATGCTGGGTTTATTTATTTTGTATTTTAAGCAAAGTTGTCATGGATAAGTTGTATTTATTGATCACGTGTCATTTGTATATGGTGCAATGTTGTATTTATTTATTTTACATGAGACTAACCTTTGTTACTAACTGAGCTGTGACTGTACTGATTAAGATATCTGGTCTGAGCCTTTTTAACAGTGAAGCTCTGCTGGGACTGTTTAATAAACTATTAACTCACATCTGATTGTTGGTGTAGTTCTAAATGCATTATGGAGCTTGCAAATGTTATTTCCTTTATTGTTTGTTTTGTTTTAATACAAAAATATGTCTCTGATTACATAAATTGTTATTCCTACCTATATTTTCTATCTATACTTTCAAATACTCTAATTTCCCTCAGCCTTGAACAGCCGATATAACAATACTGCACAGCCGTAAATATATTTTTCTGATTTTAATTCACCGGGAATATATTATGTACTGGTGCAAACTTTATTGTCATTTTGTATGCACAGAGTGCGTACAGAACGAAATTTCGTTCGCATACAGCTTGAGAATTTTAGTGAATTGCAGTGGATTTCAGAATAAAGTAACTTTGCAGGATAATAAAGTAACTTTGCAGGATAATAAAGTAACATTGCAGGATAATAGAATAACTTTGCAGGATAAATGAAGTAACTTTGCAGGACAGTTCCAGGATAAAGCGCACAGTGATTTCACAGTACAGCAATTGAGATGTAAACAATGCAGGACACATTTAATACAAAGTCCAGTTTTAGCTTCAGCAGTTCAACAGTCTGAAGCTAAAACTATATTAATATATATATATATATATATATATATATATATATATATATATATATATATAAAGTCTATAAATCATAAAAAAAATATCAAATAGGAAAGACGTCTGTCAGGATTTCTCCTTAAAAGGCGGATTGCGTGCGGAATTCATTTCATTCAGTCTATTGGTGCAGGGGTATGTCAATCAAAATAGTGCTTTTCGCTGATTGGTCAGCTTTCAGGCAGCGTTCCATCCACCCCGTCTGAGCCCTCCCTCTCGCCGTACCACCCAGAACCTTCCAGGCTGCTGCTGTCCGGCGCACGTTGCAAAAATGATCGGCCAGCAAGTTTTAGT
This sequence comes from Fundulus heteroclitus, assembly GCF_011125445.2. Lineage (NCBI taxonomy): Eukaryota > Metazoa > Chordata > Actinopteri > Cyprinodontiformes > Fundulidae > Fundulus > Fundulus heteroclitus. The sequence goes on along the minus strand of NC_046373.1, from coordinate 22,736,017 downwards.
GCTCAGTAAGTACTGAAATTCACCTAAAATTAACCCCCATTTTCTCCAGTTTTAAGTTAGTGGGCTCCGGCTGTTGCATGTCGGCTCGTTTCTGCGCCATTAACATTCATAGCGGAGCGGCTGGGACACAATGCGGCTAAGCAGCATGTGCTAACCAGGCTGTTGGTGTTTGCGTCAGGGCGCTACTTCCTCTGACCCGGTTTTAGCTAGCACCGTTAGCTCATGCTGAGTCTCCACACTGTCAGCGAAGTTCTCCACCCAGCCGGTGTTAGCATCTTTAGCTCAGAGGGAAGAAAAGCGTGCGGGAGATGCTAGGCTAAGCTAAGCTTAGCTAGCTGTCACCGTTACTCAGCATGAACATGCGGCTGTAAACGGACAATTTTTTTTTTAAACATTTGTCAGTAATAAATATTGAACGTTAAACATGGCGCTTATTTTGTTTTTGGGCCGATGTTAATAAATTTAAGAAACTGGGTTTGGAAGAGGAAATGTGTAGGCTGCTAACTCCAACTAGTTAATTTAAATTGCAAATCATTGCATATTATCGTACAAATGTACCGTGTTGGGTGTTTAACGCAATCAAGCTTGTTTCAATCCTTTAGGAAAGCGTTATTTTTGACATACTGGAAACATTGGCGTACAATAATTCAACCTCCTTTGTTACATCAATTTGGTTTTATTTTTAAAATAATTATGTAATTAGCTCTGAAGGTAGACTTAGGTTAAATATTTTTCTTGTTAAGTGGTTTTAACCTCTAATTCTAAAAATTTCCCTAGCTGTGCTAAATGTAGGGTTGCACGAGACATTGGTAAGGATGAGATTCTCATAGTATGAATACCAGTTTCTATGTGCAATAAAACTTAAAACCATCTAAAATAAAAAAAATTAAACAGGCAACAGTGATTCCTGTTGGGATTAAATTCATTTGACATTGATTATCACCATTATCCTGTTATCTTTATTCATTATTATCACTCACAAAATACCATTTTGCTATTTTGGTCTTCATGAAGTAGCACAAATATAACAAGCTGGTTTTAGCTGGTAACTTTTATTTATTATTAAACCTTTTATTTATATAGTTAGTGACACTGAGCCACAAGTTCTTCATTAGAGGAGCCTCTACTGAGTTGCTTTACAGACTTGCCACTCTTGACTTTTCAGTTGTACGTTACGATTGTCTTCTATAGTTGCGAATACTTCTGAACTGTGGTATAGGGCTGTGCATATAAATCGATAAAAAGATTAATATTGATGTTTTTAAAAACGATTTAATATCGATATTCTGGCTTTCAATTTCGATATACCTCCCAGCCCCTAGGGGGCGTTGTTACAGCGCACCATTATTGTTCCCAGCGAGGAAGTGCAAGTGAGAGGAAATTGTGAAATGGCCGACCGGATTTTAGAAGCGCCTTCATCCCTAAAATCAGAAGTTTGGGCACATTTTTGGTTTCTGTGATGCGTTAAATGCATTCAACCAAATGTACTTTATTTTCCTGTTTATATATCAGTGTTCAAAAAAATTTAACATAAATATAATATTTGGCTGGTTTTGTTGATTGAATGACTGAGCATTAATTAAGCAACAGGCAGGAAATACCGTGTTAATCTGTCTGTGAGACGTACAGAGAAAAATGGCTCCATCGCACCGTAATTTTCTCAGGCATTGATTTGTTTTCGATTGGAAACAAAAATCCACCTTCCTGACTCCATTAATCAAATAAAATGGCTGCTTTATTCCTGGAAAACACACTTTGTTGCTAGATGGACCTCATGAATTGATCAGAAATGTAATAAAAATTTTAATTGGATAAAGTTATTCTAAAATATTCTAAACTCTGGCAGAATTAGATTTAAAAAGATTTTCATTTAATCAAGAAGTAGGAAGGAAGAGAGGCAAGTAGGCTGTAGAATTTAACCATTTATAAAGATACACAATAGAGACAGAAACATAAAAAAGAGACAGAAAGATGGATCAATAAGAGAAAGATTGAGTCAGAAGATTGTTGCTCGTATAAAGTTGTATTCCGTGATATTAATTGAAATCTAAGAGGAAAGAAATCTTAGCAGCTGCACTATGTTAATGTTCACTGTGTTGCCCACGCTTGATGCTTTGTTTCAGGAGGAAAAGAGTCAGAAAAACAAGTTTATTGATAATTGTCATCAATATTCAGTTAACGGCTTTGGAATTTCATGTTTTATTTTTATACTGCCGTGATCACTACAACTGCTTTGCTTCGAGAAACCCTTTTAATATTCAATCACATCTTTGAATAGCTTTTATTTTCCTGACGCCACATCATCCGGCGTTAATAACATTTTCTCTGATTGCTTTGTTCCCCGTCAGACCAGAACATGAAGAGAGAGTCTGGACGTAAAGTCCAGACGGGAAACATCAACGCTGCGAAGGTCAGTTTAAACACAAATACTTCTTCTCCTCTTTGGCAAAAATACCTAATTGGTTCCCAAAGGTCAGACAGGGCGGATGAAGTGAACCGTACAAAACTATCTATTTAGCTCAGGTTCGTTATATATTAGTACGTGAAGCAGTAACGTGTTTTTTCAGTCAGTATCTACCACAGAGGATGCAGGCATCTGAGTTGGCTGAACCGTCCACACACAGATTCCTTGTTTGTGTCTCTGTCTCTAACATCCCTGTTTATTTCAGACCATTGCAGATGTGATCAGAACCTGCCTCGGGCCGCGCGCCATGATGAAGGTGAGTTCGCTCCGACGGGCTCGCCGCATCCGCTCGCAGCGCTCTGATAGTCTTCTATGAATGCATCTGTTCCAAGTCGGTGACGCGCCAGCTTCTTGTTCTTCTTCTTCACAGATGTTACTCGACCCCACCGGAGGAATCGTCATGACGAATGACGGGAACGCCATCCTCAGAGAGGTCAGAGTCACAGACAACCTCCTCATCCTGGACAGTTTGCTAATGTCCAGCATGAACATCGGTTTGCCTTGTGTTTTTATCCTAACGAGCGTCTCCACGGCAACAGATTCAGGTGCAGCATCCTGCAGCCAAGTCCATGATTGAGATCAGCCGCACACAGGACGAGGAGGTGGGGGACGGGACCACCTCGGTCATCATACTGGGTAAGGATTCATTTATTTAATGCAAAGAAAAGCCCTTTTAAAAAAAAAAAACACCAACAGACCCCTTAATGGTCCAGAATGTGTCTCTATGTCTCAGCTGGAGAGATGTTGGCCGTAGCCGAACAGTTTCTGGAGCAGCAGATGCACCCGACGGTGATCATCGGCGCCTACAGGCAGGCTCTGGAGGACATGCTGGAAACCCTGAAGGAAGTCAGGTAGCTTATGATTTATTTATGTGTTGACTATAGTGTGATGCATGATATTTATAACGAAGGTGATGGTGAAGATTCTCAGTCATCCAGGTCATGGTTATTCCAAAAAAAAAAGTAAAAAAAAAAGCAACTGGACTTGTTTTTCGTAGTTGAAGACGTTTTGCTTCCTTTCCAGGAAGCTTTCTCAATTCAAAAAGTCTGGAGTAATGATGAGTACCAAGCTTTATACTGCTGCCCAAACAAAGGCCTTGTAATGGCTTAGATCACATGCAAATTCATTAGATAACCATATAGTTCCTAGAATTACACTGGTGTGTTTATTCAGAACATCCCTTCAGTATTTGTATTTATTTTTTTATTACATACATTTTTATTTTTTTTATTTTACCATATTTTTAAGCATCAGTTGCTCTGAGGTTTTTCACAAATGACAGTACTGCCGCAAAATGTCTCTGTGGTCAATACCTGACCCTTTAACAAAGATCACAACCAAAAAAAACTACAAGAATTCAAGAGAAAATAAAACGATGGAAATTTACAAAGGTCGCATTTTTTCCATTTATTATAACACAATAAAATCGGCAAAATAAGAAGAATGTGATGAAACAAAAGTCCAGGTAGACCATAAAACCAGCCGCTGAAGAACTGTGATTATTTTGTGAGAAAATGAGGAGTTTAAATCTGACTCAGTGGGCCGTTTTCATGGTGCAGTGAGGTGAACTGTCTGCCTCTCCTCCTCCTCCAGCATCCCTGTGGACACGTCAGACCGCTCCATGATGCTGAAGATCGTCCACTCTGCCATCAACACCAAAGCCCTGAGCCACTGGTCCGAACTGGCCTGCGGCATCGCGCTGGACGCCGTTCGCACCGTGGAGATGGAGGAGAACGGCCGCAAGGAGATTGACATCAAGAAGTACGCCAAAGTGGAGAAGGTAACGATAAATTATCCGTGAGTGAATATATCATGGCTTCACAGGATGTAGACAACATCTGGATCAGAATCCAGGGCGGCGCAATGGATGAAATTTATCATTTAATTTAGGGTTTGGCTCCATAGAAGAAGTCAGAAATATCTTTGCAATTATGATGTAATTCTTAATTCCTCTAAACCAGGCATGTCCAAAGTGCAGCCTGCATTTCAAGAAAGATCAGATGGAAGATTTTAGTTTTTATTTAGGGCATAATTATTACAGAAAAGCTAAAATACTACAATTTAAATTAAGTACAACACAAAGTATTCATCTTTTAATAAACACACTTTTGACATTCTCTTTAATTTCATATCCATCTATCCAATGACTTTTAGTTTCTCAAATGCAGAATTTGATGCATTAAAATCTGCTTTGATTCATTTATTAAGATTGGCTAATTACAGCAAGCGTTTTCAAAGAACCGACCCAAATGCTGTTCTTATATTGGTGGACCAAAAAGAATAAAGTTTATTATTTTATTATATAAAATTAAATTATTCAAAGTCATTTGTAAATTAGATGAACATCTTTTAATACGACAAATGGGCAAAACTCTTTTTTTTTTTAGATTTTGGATCTACAATAATTTACACATTTATTTCCTACAAATAATTCTGATTAATTTATTTATTTAAAATTATCATATTTTGTAGACCAGGTCAAAAATTTACATAATTTTTTTAAGTTTAAAAAATAAATGGTGTTAATGTTTTGGCTCCTATGACTTGACAATTTTGGGCTGCACTTAAAATATATGTTTTGAATTTGTTGATAATTATCTATATCGGATCAATATGATTTATAGAGAAGTCAAACATAAACTGAATTATTTTAAAATTATTACAAATCAATTTTAAACTCTGGTCTCGTGAGCTGAATGGGTGACTAGAGAGCAGGAAGACCGCTGCAGGATGTTTTCGGCCATTTTAAAGCCCCGTCTTCTCGTCTGTCCTGCGCTGCGTTCAGGTTCCCGGCGGCTTCATCGAGGACTCCTACGTCCTGAAGGGCGTGATGATCAACAAAGACGTGACTCACTCCAGGATGAGGCGGATGATCAAGAACCCTCGCATCGTCCTGCTCGACTGTTCTCTGGAGTACAAGAAGGGGGAGAGCCAGGTACTATTATTATTATTATTATTATTATTATTATTATTATTATTATTATACCTTTATTTCTACAGGCAAGTTATTAAGAAAAAAAGTGGAGAAACCACTTAGGAAAAAGGAAGTAGGGCTAAAATCAATACAATACATTAGTTATACATACATAAAATACAATTTAAAACACAACAGACAACCCAAAAATGACTGTAGAGAAGCCGCTGCAAGCAGGGTCCGAAATTAACACTTGCCAAATGCAAGTAAATTTCCTGTTTGGCGAGTGAATTTCAGAGGGCTAGCTGCCACATGGCGAGTAAATGTTTGTACCAAATAAATTAAAAATAACATAAAAATAACAAAACCCATCTGGGCTGCTGGTGACCCGTTCACAGCTCTGTCCATCCTGTCCATCTGCATTTTTTTTTAAGTACATGCGCTTTGTCTCTGTGCTTTCCCCTTGATGAAACTCTGCCTCATTCACAAATTAGACCAACATGGATAGAATAATGATAATCTGTAGTGTTTTTTTTTATTGCCTGGATGTGAATCTGATAATTCATATTGTGCCTTTTTATAATAAACTTAATATTTTCCTATCAAAGGTAGGAAACAAAGATTTCTCTTCCGGTGTCCAGTCAGCCATGCCCCCAAATTACCATAATCTCTTTTTGGTAAAAATTGAGAGGCCTGGTGAGGATTAATATTTTGGGCAGTAAAAAATATGCCTGGCCGGTTGATTTTTTTTTTTTTTTTTTTTTACATCTACGGGTGAATCAGGAAGTTAATTTCGGACACTGTGAACAAAGATGATTTCATTGTTTTAAATCTTGTGAATGTTTGGCTCCTGTGGAGATTTTCAGAAAATTGTTGCATGTCGTTTTCTTGCAGACCGACATAGAGATCTCAAAGGAGGAAGACTTCTCCAGGATCCTAAAGATGGAGGAAGAGTACATCCAGCAGATCTGCGAGGACATCATCCGCCTCAAACCGGATCTGGTCTTCACTGAGAAAGGCATTTCCGGTACGCAGACCCGTTGCTCCTGAACAGAGACGTCTCTCCCCTCACCGTTCCTCCGCGGTCTAATGAGCTTATCTTCCTCTCTCAGATCTGGCCCAGCACTACCTGGTGAAGGCCAACATCACCGCCATCCGCCGCGTGAGGAAGACCGACAACAACCGCATCGCCAGGTACGCCGCTTTCACTCCCCATAACCTCTGGTCATGTGCTGGAAGCGTCAGCGGGGCGCTAACCCCGGCGCTCTGTCCTCATCAGGGCGTGCGGCGCTCACATCGTCAGCCGGACGGACGAGCTGCGCGAGCAAGACGTCGGCGTCAAGGCGGGTCTGTTCGAGGTGAAGAAGATCGGAGACGAGTACTTCACCTTCATCACGGAGTGCAAGGATCCCAAAGCCTGCACCATCCTGCTGAGAGGGGCCAGCAAGGAGATCCTGGCGGTGAGAGCGCCTCCCAGCCGGAGCGTCCAGGGTCGACCCATTTCTGTCTGTGACCGTGTCTGTGGTCTGCAGGAGGTGGAGAGGAACCTGCAGGACGCCATGCAGGTGTGTCGCAACGTGCTGCTGGAGCCGTTCCTGCTGCCGGGCGGCGGCGCCGTGGAGATGGCGGTGTCCAAGCGTCTGATGGAGCGTTCCCGCGCTCTGACCGGCGTGGAGCAGTGGCCGTACCGCGCCGTGGCCCAGGCTCTGGAGGTCATCCCCCGCACCCTGATCCAGAACTGTGGAGCCTCCACCATTCGCGTGCTGACGTCACTGAGGGTAACACCGGAACCGCTTATGGAGGACGTTTAATATCCAGATTCACTGTAAAATTAACCTTTATTTTCTCCCTGTCAGACTTTTTAATCTGACAAAACCTTTCCTGTTTTCAGTCAGTCAGGATTAAGAAAGTTGTTTTTATTTACTAAATGGCCAAATAATATTATGTGCAATGTTATTAGGGCTGGACGATATAGAAAAAAAGCTTATCCATTTAAAAAATAAAAAAATGCATATTGATCGATATCGATAATTATTAAAAATATTTAAAACCCATATTTTATGTGCAGCTCTGCCTGGACATTGTATGATATTGCTAAATGATTTAATTTTAATAAAGAACACAAACACAGAATTCCAATTAAATCTTTATTTAACCAACTTTTTTAACCATAACAGAATTTTTTTTTTTTAAGAAAAATAACTTAAGAGACCTGAGTAATGTTATTAAATACTGACAAAGAATAAACTAAATGACCAGTAAAATGACCAAAATAAATATACCAAATAAATAAATAAAATAGCCTATTTAGGTGGGAATAGTACACTAGTTACTCCTCAGGTTTCATAATTGACAGGCTGACGCAGGGCCTCTCAGATTGCAGCTCATTTTGATTTTCTGCACTAGTTGCACAATTTAGGGAGCGCTGTTAGAGAAAAACTTGCGTCCCAAAACTTTTTATCGCGGATCAAGAGTGGCGAGTAATTGTTTAAAGCCAGGTTTTTCCACAGCAGCATGTCCATTACTATGAACCACGTTACTGCATGCGGGATGTCCTTACGCTGCTTGGACGCTTTGTCATTTTATCACAAAGAAGAGAGCCCAGTTTAGCTGCTATACCTGCTTTGTTTTGTAAGAAGTTCCAGAAGATTTCTAAGAAGATGACGCGGAGCGGCGCGGGAGTGAGCGGCTTACGTGATGAAACAAGTTGGTTGCGTTACCAGACTTTGTTTTTACCGGTTTCTTGCAAGTTTTACAAATCACTGGTTTATTTCTGTCAGACTGGCGAACTAGTAAAACCCCGTTTTGGGACCGTTTCCTCCGCCGCTCCTTGCTGTGAAATATTCACGTGCTCTGTGTTGTGGTTTGAGAGGGCGGCGCTTTGTGACGGCGTGCCAGGGTCCGTGATTACGATTGGTCGAGAGGAAGTAGTGACTGTAGCATCAACTAATATGATAGGCTTAAAGGAAGGAAGGAAAACTCTCTATCGAACTTTTATCGACCCTATTTTTTCCTATCGCGCCACACGTCTATCGATCGATATATATTGTTATTGAATTATCGTCCAGCCCTAAATGTTATCATAGGACTGCTTGGAGAACAATGTATTCCAAGTTTCTGCTGCTGGTGTAATACTCAGCCAGCTCAGCCAAGAGAAAATGCTTGAGAAAACAGAGAAGCGTGCAGCTGAATCTAGTGATCTTAAGAAATGTCCAAAACGTGTTTGTTTATGCATAAAAAAGAAGGTAAAAAAAAACGCAGAGGGTTGAACTAGGTGGTTATAAGTAAGTAAAATGTATTTATATAGCGCTTCTCACAGATAAAAATCACAAAGTGCTTCACAGTAAAATACAAATACAAAAAAACAGTAGACAATGCAATACATAAACATTATAAAACAAGATGGAAACATACAAACAGAACCATGAAAAGACTACACGTCTAATTGAAAGCCTGCTTGAATAGCAGCGTCTTTAGTTGCTTTTTAAAAGAATCAACAGAATTCATACAGCGTAGAAAAGGAGGCAAAACATTCCACCGCCTCGGAGGGAGCAATCCCCTCTGGTTTTAAAATAAGTGAGTGGAACCACTAACAAAGATTGGCCCAATGACCTCAGACTATGGGTCAAATTATGGAGCTGTAACATCTCAGAAATGTAGGGAGGAGCTAGACAATGCAGGGCTCTAAAACTAAGAGCAAGAATTTTAAACTGGATTCTATACTGGACCGGTAACCAGTGCAGAGCTGCTAATACTGTAATGTGTTCTGTGTTGTTTATGTGAGTTAAAAGCCTTGCAGCAGAGTTCTGCACAACCTGCACTGCAAAAATGGATCTAAAAATAAGTAAAATGTTCTTAAAGTTAGTGCAGTTGTCCTTGATTTGAGCATGTAAAGATAATCTGCCAATGGAATGAGTATTTTGACCCCTAAAATAAGATAGTTAGACATTCTGCACTTGAAATAAGACGATTGAGATGAATTGTTCCTATTTTAAGTGCAAAAATCTAATTCCATTGGCAAATCAGCTTATTTACCTGCTCAAATCAAGGACAAATACACTAACTTTAAGAACATTTTACAGGGTGCTTGCGCAAGTCTTGAAAGTCTTAATAAGTATGGAATTTTGAAACACTGTTTTCCAGACCTTAAAAAAGTCTTGAATTTTGTGTGAAAGTCTTAATAAAGTATGGGAAAAAATGTATGGTAGAATTTTACAGTATGCTCAAAGGCATTGTGAAATGAGAAATAGGAAGGTAGGCTATAAAACTATAATTTTACTAACTGGTCACGTACTGTATTAGCCTAATGGAATCAAACACTTGTTTGATGTGAAATTCATGTACTTGTGATTTTCATGTTTGGAAACGTTTTCATCAGTAAAAGCATAATTTACTGTGAATAATGCATTTGTTCATTGAATACTAGCCTATAAAAATTAACATTTCTAATAAACAGTTTGTACAATCTCAACCAATGAAGTAGGCAGTAGGCACACAGTATACAAGTACATAAAGTTAAGGTATTGGGGGGGAAAAAAATATCAGTTTTAAAAGTCTGGAAAAAGTCTGGAATTTTATTTTGGAAAAAGAGCAAGCACCCTGTTTTACTTATTTTTAGTTCTGTTTTTGCAGTGTGGAGACGGTTTAGCTCCTTCTTGATCAAACATGTTTGATCAAAAAACTATTGCAATAGTCCAACCGTGAGGAAATAAAAGCATGAATAATAATTTCCAACTCACCCTTTGACACCAATGGTCTTAATTTGGAGATATTCCTTAGTTGGAAATAACGGCATCAGTTCGGTTATAAAGCCAAACTGATGCCGGGAGGAACGATTGTAAATCCGGCAGAGCAGAGACGGTTCCTCATGAGTTTCAAACCTGTTTTTTTTGTTAGAACTGTGATTAATTTTACTGCCTTTTTTAAATTGGACCTGTGTGACCAGAGACCTAAAGGTTCCCCTGTTTCTTCAGGCCAAGCACACTCAGGAGAACAGCGCGACTTGGGGCGTGGACGGAGAAACCGGCTGCCTGTCCGACATGTCCGCCCTCGGCATCTGGGACCCGCTGGCCGTGAAGGCTCAGACCTACAAGACCGCCATGGAGGTCAGAACCCCTCGGTCCAGTCAGCACCGTTGTGGGTGCCTATCTCCCAATAAACTAAACACAGCCGGTACCGTTTCTCTCCCGTGTTTAAACAGACGGCCATCCTGTTGCTGCGCATCGACGACATCGTCTCTGGTCATAAGAAGAAGGAAAAAGACGAGCAGATGGGAGGACACGGCGCCGAGTAGGTCCAGTTAGACCCGTGTGGATCCAGAACATCGGAGTCACTCCAGCTCTCTGTGTGTGTGTGTGTGCGTGTGTGTGTACGTACGTATGTATGTGTGTATGTGTGGGGACCAGATGACTCACTAAAACTTAATAAAAAAACGAAGCTTGGAAACTCGACAACCATGTTTGGTTTTGTTCCTGTAAAAGTTTTTTTTTTTCACCTGAGTTCTGTTGCTGTTTGATTTAAAGGCAAGGCAAGTTTATTTATGCGATATTATACGGTTCAAAGTGAGGAGAGAAAACCATCCTGAGGTCTGCTGAGATGAACGCAAAACAAATAAACTTGACGACAACCTGTTTCTGTACGATCATTGTGTCGACGTCTTTTTCCTGCGGAGCAACTTTTTTTCTTATTAACTAATCATTTCCACTGATGGTTGTCTGTAATTTCTGCTGTAAGGCCTTAAATGTTTGAATTCTGCAGCTATCTCACTGCAAAAACGGATGTAAAATCTTCTTGAAATTAGTGCATTTGTCCTTGATTTGAGTGTTTTTACCCCTAAAATAAGATATTTAGATCTACTACACTTCAAATAAGATGATGGAGTTGACTTGTTCCTATTTTAAGAGCAAAAAACTTACTCTATTGGCAGATCATTTATATCTGCCTGCTTAAATCAAGGACAAATACACTAATTTCAAGAAAATGTTTTATTTTTAGTTCTGATTTTTTTTTTTTAGTGCTTGCATTTTATTATTTTCACATTAATTTTAAAACAAAAACAGATGCTGGGTTTTTGCTGTTTATAACTTCAAATATTTAGTTCTTAAAGGTGAACTTTAAATATCCTTTGAAAGCTGTACAAGGTTATAAAGCCAACTTATTTCTACCTTTTTTATATGGGATGAAGACGGGTATCAACCGTAACCACTTGCTAAAGATAAATACAATGGTGTGTTACTTTATTGTGCTTTATTTATATAAAGCACATACATATGTAAATAAATAGATAAGAATAAAAACACAAGACAAGTACCATTATCAATTAGGAGCTTTAAGAAGACAGGAATACCAGCGTCTCCACAGCTTAGACTGGTATCGGATTGTACTACATGTGGTGTCAGTAAGTGACGATAATATCATTGCCAGATGCATTAAACCTACAGATAAACTTGTACATTAACTTTCGTAAAACAGCTTGTAGGGTGTTAACTCTTGCTGTGACAAACATCTCACTCACATTAGTCCATCTTGGCCGTTTCAAAAGTACCTGCAGAGCATCATTTATAGGCCACCTGCAGCCTTTACAGGTTGTTTTTTCTATAAGTAGACCACAGGTGAGCAGTGTACAGAGAGGTACAATATGCATTAAACAGTTACACCTCGACTTCCATCAGTACATGCACCTAATTTACGAGCAAGTGTATTAGCTTGAGCATACAACATTCTACATTGTCTACAGATATAATCTTCTGTGATGAAGTGCCCAAGATATTTGGTTTTGTTTGTAACACCCAGCACAGTATTTGACAGCCGAAAATCTGGAAACTGAATAGATTTATGTTCTTTACTTCTACAGATCATGACCACACTTTTAGATGGATTGTACTTAATGTCGTGTTCCAGACCATATTCAGAACAGATGTTAAGTAGTTGCTATAACCCAGCAGTACTTGGACTAAATATTACTAAATCACCTTATAACTTACCAGCCACACAAAAAGTGTTACAAGGTCTCAACTTGGTTGACAGTTCATCCAGATACAAATTAAAGAGAACTGGGGACAAAATCCCACCCTGCCTCACCCTGTTACTAACTTTAAATGGAGCCGAGACACAGTCCCCCCATTTAATCTGCAGTGTTTGCTGGGCATACCAATACTTCAAAATACGAACAATATACTCTTGTACACCTTTTTGTGTCAGTTTCATGAATAGTTTTCTGTGATTTACCCTATCAAATGCTTTTGATGCATCCAGGAAACACATAAAAACTGAAGAGTTCTGCTTATTATATTTATAAATAATCTCTTTTAGAGCATATATACACATATATGTGCCCAGCCTAGCCTTAAAACCAAACTGGTGATCTGTAGAAATGATAGCCTCTAAAATCCTGTCCAGCAGGATTGATTCAATAATTTTTGAAACTATACTGGCCAGCGCTATCAGAACTGTCAATCTTCCCAGTGTTATCTTTGATAACAGGACACTTAACATAGAGTCAGGTAAAAGACCGTGTATAAGAAACAAATGGAAAGTAGAGGAGCTAGTTTTGCACTTGCATACTTTAAATGCTCTGCTGAGACTCCATCCAACCCAGTGGCTTTATTGTTAGACAGCTTGGAAATAGCTTTATGAACTTCATAAGGCAGGATTTAATCTATATGGTCAACATTATGTACAGTGTATGGTTCACTATGAATACAATTAAATAAGCCAACTTAATGTTGGTGCCACAGCTCCACAATATTAGCAGTGCCTGATATGCCATCAACCGCACAGGGCAGGGATGTTTTGTAGGATGTCAAACCTCTAACTTCTCTCCAAAAGTCTTGTGTATTGTTAGAAAAGAATTTTCTGGCCATTGAATCAGTCCTTGTTGCTCCTTCATTTTTACCAATATAACGCACAGCATATTTGTATCGGACATTGGTAAACTTTCTATGTTCAAAGACAGGCCCAAATCTCGGTCTCCCTGCCTGAATCCATTCCTTATAATTTACACACACACACACACATATATATATATATATATATATATATATATATATATATATATATATATAAACATTTTAAATTAGTCTTTTTTTGTAAATCTACTTTAAAACTAGAGCAGATCCAAGAACCGGTGGAAGGAAAAAGGTGAGGGGCTGAGGAGGTGACGTATGGGGGCGGGGCTTCCCAGCAGTCAGCTGACATGAGGGGTGGTGGTCATGTGACCCTCGCCGAAAGTCAGTAACAACAGAGATGGCGGTTGCAGTGAAAGCAGAGAGTGGCCGAGTTTTGGGGATTTTACTCGTTTTTCTTTTTAGTTCTTGTCAAGGTTTGTTCAGCGGAGGAAATTCTTACAAAAGAGAGGTAAGGAAACAAACACAAGTTGATTTTTTTATTTTAATTAGCCACCTTAAAGCGCAAAATCCCTGCAGGGACACCCAGGAACTGAAGTGAAAGTATTGCACTACCCGTTAAAAGAGACTGAAATCTTTTAGCCCTTATTTATGGAATTTACTAAGAATTTTTATTTAATTACGGTCAGTGTAAGAAAAGCACGATGATTTCCAGTGTTCTAGCTATTCCCATTCTTAATCTCTGTTTTCTGAGCATAAACTGATTAAAAACAGAAACACTCATGTGGCCTGATAAACGAGATAACTGTTTAAACTCCAACAATCTTATCAGGAAACGTCTCCCGGTGTTTGTCCTCCACAGTAGGGTACTTTTGGACGCGTTTCCCTCATCATCATGACTGTTAGCTGATCAATGAAATTATCAGTAAGCTATTTCTGCTCTTTGATCTTTGCTGATTGTTTTTTCTCATCTTTTTTGCTTGTTTTTTTTCCCCCTTCCTTCTTCTTCTGTGCTTCAGGTGACGATGCAGTTGATCCCAAACCCGAGCTCGCCTCCCCCTGGTGGTGAGCTTCTTCATGCGAGAGCTGTGGGAGGAAACGACACGCTGCACTTCCTGTTCTGCAGCCAGGGGGCGCCATCACTGCTGATCGTGCACACCAACTCTTCTTCGTCCACGGTCAAGGTTTGAGAGAGACTGGCCTGCATAGCATTCATGAACAGTTTCAGAAAAAATAGGCACAGCTCCACTGACCCTACACTTTTTAGCTCGCCCGACTCGGCTCCTCCATACTCTCTCTTTGCGCAGTTTGTGATTCGACCCATCCTAGAAATGCCTCCTAGAAGTGGCTTTCTATAACGTCCAGCCCTATGATCGGCGTATCTTGTGGTTTCTCATGGTGCCTGCTGCTTACGACATTTTTAATCGATACCATGATTGGTTAAAACCAAGCTTTGTAGGCGGGAACTAGGTGTTGCTGGGCCCAATCAGGTCGAAGGTTCTGCTGAATGGGTTGAGTAGTCGTCTGGCAACCAGAAGGTTGTGGGTTCGATTCCAGCTTCCCCTTGCCACATGTCGATGTGCCCTTGGGCAAGGCACTTAACCCCAGCATGACTGGAAAAGCGCTAAGTTCAGTTCATTTACCATTTACCATAAAACAGCAGATTTAAATTATCCTTTTTGTTTCAAAATACAAACGGGATTTGAAATAATTTAATATTAATTAATAATCTATGTAAATTCACAGAATAAATTATGTTTTAAATACAGATGTTTGTTTTTGCATTCAAGGTGAACTGGCCTCAGTTTGTGAATCGTAGTACCAGCGGCGGCCTGACGGTGGAGCCAGAGAGCAGCATCCTGTACAGCAGCGCCGTCGTCTTTAGCCGGGTCAGAATCCATCTTTAATCTCGCAACTCCTCTGTTTTTTTTTTTTTTTTTTTTTGTTTTTTTTTGCTGAAAAACATTTTGTTGTGTCTCTCAGCTGTTGGAGTACGACGATGAAAACAACACAGCCGAGGCGACCTCCAACTTCTTCCCTGCCTACGAGCTGAAGGACTTCAGCTGGAATCTGATGAACCTGTCGCACCCTAAGGCTTTGCTCTGCGGCTCCGCCCCACATTCCAGCAACGGGTCGCTCTGCCTTCAGGTTGGTCCCTGTGATGACAGTCTTTTCAATCAGCAATGCTAGATTTAGCATTCTTATTCTTAGGTTCTCGTAGTTGGATGCTGAGGGAAATAAGATCTTGTATATTGTAATCTATTTTGCATCTGGTAAAAATTCATTAGCCAATTAAAAAAAACGAGAGACTCTCTGGGAGAGGATGTCTCATAATAAGGACTTAGTTAGTAAATGTTTTATGGCATTTACGCTGCCATCTCACAAGATACTTAATGATATAATATCTCATTATTCTGAGATAGTAAAGTCAAAATTGTAATACAGGAGATAGTAACAATGAATCTGGGTTACCATCTGGCTGGTAAGTCTGACGTCACGGCTGAACTTCCGGGTCCACGTCAGCTGTACATGACACTGGTTTATGCTTACGGTTAATTCTTAAACGTATTTATGCTTTACAATGTCAAACTTTAACGTTGTATGTACTGCATATGAGACAAATTAGTTTAATGCAAAGAGGCGAGTCAGAAATTTCGCACCGTTTTAATAATTTCCTGGAGAATAACTTATCTTATCAACTGCAGCATCTCCTTTTCTCATTTTATCGTATTACACGGGATACGATAAACTGACAGACGGAGTTGTTTTTTTTGTCTCTGATCTATTAAGACAGCACAGAACACAGCACAGCAGCATACTGAATAAACAACAGAAGCAGTGGTAGATACGTTACGACTTAACAGCCCATTGCTTTCTAAGATGGCCAGCTGATAATCATGACTTAGTTATTTTATAAATATAAGTTTGATCTCATTATTATTATTATTATTATTATTATTATTATTATTATTATTATTATTATTAAATATCTCCTAAGTATCTGATAATATGAGATGAAGATGCTTAGTCAGATTTAATAAATACAGTCTCATAATGTGACAGGACTCTATAATCATTTAGTGGGATTAAAGATGAGATGTCATCTTTAATAATTTGTTAGTGCATTACAAATGTGGGATATCATCCCATAGTGTGACTTTTTTATCTCAGAATTTTGAAATAGTATCTCACCTTTCATATATATATATATATATATATATATATATATATATATATATATATATATATATATATATATATATATGTATGTATGTATGTATGTATGTATGTATGTATGTGTATATATATATATATGTGTATATATCTATATATCTCTATATATATATATATCTATCTATCTATATATATATATCTATATATATATATATATATATATGTATATGTGTATTTGTGACATAGCCATCTCATCATTTTAAGGTCATCTCCCCCAAGTATGAGACTGCTTCTGGAAAACTAGCTGTGTTTCTTTTCCCATAATTGTGAGATTTTATCTCATTATGTTAACGCAACTGTCTTACAAATATCAAAATTAAGAAATGGCTTCTGATATTAATGAGAAATATAGTCTTTTGAATTATTAGAAAGTTGTAACGAATGGGTTTCCTTTAATGCTGTGAATTTCTTGACATTAAAATCTTTTTTGTTTCTCAGTTGTCGGTGTTCGGCACGGAGGGTCGCGCTGAGCTTTGGCCCCGCCTCCTCCATTCTGCTAACTCCTCCCAGGTGGAGGTGTGGCTCAGTGGCCTGTTGCCCCGCTCCAACACGTCCAGGTTCATGTTGGAGCTGCAGGCAGTGGGCGGGGCTTATCCCCTGAGCAAAGTGGACGTTCGCCAGTTCATCGACGACGAGTACGCGCCGTCAATATTCAAGGTGACAGTAAACGCCAAAATACCTGCTCTGTGTTGATTGTACTATGAGATTAAGTATTTCATCATTTTTAGCATTAGTTCACATTTTTTGAATAGTGTTTTTAAAGGTACGACAAAAAAGAATAAAGAGCTAGCTCCCACTATGTTTATGAAGTTTTTTCTGAATTGGGCTACGTTCACACTGCAGCCTGAAGTGACCCAATTCCTATTTTTCTTTTGCCCATATGTGACCTGGATCTGATCTTTTTATGACAGTCTGAACAACACAGATCAGATTTTTTTTTCAAATGCGACCCAGGCCACTTAGGTATGTGGTCCTGAATCCGATACGTATCTGATCTTTTCAAATGCGACCTGTGTCTGTACGGCCGGGTCGCATTTATCCGACCTGTACGTCACAGATACTCGACAAACGTCACAATTCTGCGTCCTGCTATGCAGAAGTGGGAAGAAAAACGACACACATAGCGGACAACAATGAGGAGAGCGGTAAATGGAGAGAAAGCTCCGGTTAGAAAATAAATTAATGGCCAGCATTATAATCCATGTTTACTTCCACAAACACTGAGGACGCTTGCTACGTGTGACATCATCGCGTCCTCAGCTGCGCATGCGGGACACTTAAGTTGTATGAATTCAGTTCATGCAGGAGATCACATACAAGTCGCATATATTTGGAAATGTGAACGACCAGGCAAAAAAAATGGGAATTGAGCATTAAGGCCTGCAGTGTGAACGTAGCCTTAGTGTTAGATTTGAGCTTGTCCGTTCGGCTGCATTTTAACTTTGTGCGGTTTTTGGCCCTTCAGGTGTCTCAGTGGGTGTCTTCGGTCAACAACAGCTCGGACGTCCTGGGTTTTATCCAGTGGAAGCCTGTGGCGTACCGGAGGTCCCGCCCGTCTCTGGAGGACGCCACGCCGTGCCGCCACTCCGACCCGCAGGCGCAGAGCGGGAACGCGACGACGGCTTCCTCCGCTCTGGTTAAAGCTTTTTACACGGATCCAAAAGTGATGGGGATGAACGTGAGCTTCGGCATAGCCGGAGATCCTTTCTACAACAGGACCATGTTCCTCAGCTGGTTAGTTCGTCCTCATCATTGATTGTTAGCTGTCACTGATCCGTCAGATAACCGTGAATAAATCCCTGTGTCCCGCCTCCCTCAGGACGATGCTGGTGGGCGTCGGCTCTCCTCCCGTTGACTCCTTCTCTCCGATGGTGATCGGCATCTTGATGGCGGGTTTGGGGATTCCCATAGTCCTCCTGCTGGTGGGCGGAGTTTACGTCTTTATCCGGAAGATGAGGGAAAGCTCAGAGACCTCCTACCAGCCAATCAACTGACAGCCGAGTCCCGGCCAATGAGACGCTTCTCTGTTTTAAGTGACGTCGCTGATGGCTCGGCCAATCAGAGAGCAGTTTGTTTGGCTGCAACGGTCGAGATAATTTCCTCAGGTTGAACTTTTGATCTTTCCGTGTTAAATAACTCAGATCAGTCATTAGGTTAAATTAGAAGCTAGCACAAAGCGGTTCATTTTTAAAGTAGAAACATTGCAGTATAAGAAAGATTTAAACCCATTTATTGTATATAACGTAATTCTACTTTCAATGTTTTATAAAAAATTATAAATATTTCATATGTTGCGATTTTAAGGCAAATTTACTTTGTATCTCACGTTTAGACTCAAACTACCGGTCCAGAAAGCTACTTATTGCACAATACGTGTTTTTTTTTTTTTTTTAGTTACTTTTATTTCATTACTGCTTGTTATCAAACTGGAGGAAATGTTTCATGTCAGCACAGACAAATGCTGATGGGGGCTGACAGCTAAACAATGAGTTGTTGGTTTGAGTAAATACTAACATATTCTGACAGGAGCTAATCAGGACCAATCAGGATTCACCGTGAGATTAACGAGTTTATTTTATATATCAACACAAACTATACTCTGAGCTTTAACAGAAGTATTATTTAAAAACTTTTATGCTTAATCTTTTGTATTTTGCAGCTTAAATAATAAGCTCATGCTTTTGTTGATTCGCTGTGGATCTGCTCAGCAGTTTAGCCGGCAAAAGTTTTTATTTCAATAAGGTGGGATGTGTAGATTGTTTCACTGACTCGGAGTGTTATTATACGCTCTATATTTGGAGCATTGATAATCGTTTCTTAGCTTTTTGTCACATGCAGGATTCAGACGAAGTCTGGAAAGGTTTGGAGTTTGCTTCTAATTGTTTCCAGGTCTGGATAGGTGTAGGGCAAAAAAGAACTGAGCAAGGAAAATGTTCCATTTTACAGACTTTTTCAGTTGTATTTTTAAAGGAATAAAAATATTCTAAAGCTGAACAAATTTAGTGTTTTTGTTGTTTGTTTTCTTACATTTTGACATGTTTTTGATTTGCCACATCAGTCCTTGATTTTTATCTATCGGTAGTTTGGTTTTTCACTTACTGAATGTGCACTCATAAAAAATAAATTAAATATTACAACCTTTTTGGTCTCTGGGCAAACTTAAAACCAGATTAAACTGGAGGTATTTGCCAAAACTGGTATAAAATGCCAAACAAAGTACAGAAACTGCTATTTTAGGGTGTTTAACAAAATGAAAGGTTTCAACTTTCACAAACTGTTTTAAAGAACCTGCATTCAGTCTAGGATTCCTATTTCCATATTATTTTGGTGCAAGATTTCTAGATGTTCAAATAAAGTTGATCTAAATCCAGACTCCTAAAAAAAATCCTGAAATGTACGTTGTTTTTAATGTATTAGTCTGTTGCTTTAATTTTAAAAAGTATATTAACTTCTAACGATGGCAATAATGGCTGCAAATCTGGTGGTTGATAGTAAAATATTAAAAAAATCCCAGGTAAATGATGTGCAACCACCTGATGTGAAGGACAAATCTGAACGCCTGTGAGACCATAACGACACAAACATTCAATTTGGCTCTTACTAGACCCACAGCATGACAGATCCTCCACCATGTTTAAGAGAAAAATTAACATTACAGACAATCCTGAACCTCCTCTTCATCAGTTTAGTCAGCAGATTCTCCAGATCCATTGTAAGACGGACGATTACAGGATATCCTTCCTACCAACAGCCATAAGCATCTTTTTGGAAAACAAACGGCAGAATATGAGTCTAATGTCCCTTTGGGATTAATAAACTAGTTTTGAATTGAGTTAAGAGCTTTGTGCACATACATATTCTCTCCCTCGTGTCAAATCCACCCACCTGAAGTGCTTGTTGACAAATAGCTCAGTTTGAGCCGGCTCAGCTAAGGTTACACTACACCAGATGCAACTGGTTTGTTATAAGATAGAAATATAAGATCAGTAAACTTTAATGAACAAATTAGTTAAACCTAATCAAAATGTTTGAAAACTGATTAAATTATTCAGACCTGTAATTTCCCATACAGAAAACAATGTTAACAAAGAGCTGGATTTATATTTGATACTAGAGGTGTACACACGACGTTCCATAAAAAAAACATCAGTTTAATTGGTTCTAATCAAATATTTCTACACTAAAACAGGCAGAGAAGGAGTCTCGACAAAAGAAGGAAAAAAAGAGAAAAAACTCTGAACATTTAAGGTGCAGAAAAATGTCTTTTAAAATTGGCACTGGGTCAAAGCAGGAAGCTGCTCCCATTTGCCAGCAAGTGAGCCAATCCAATGATTGGAGGAAAAGTCAGAGCAATCTGACCAATCGGAGACCAGGGCTGAGATTCAAACCTGAATCCTCAGCAGAATTAGAGTTGAGCCAGCCAATCAACAGCCTGCACAGTGGACTACTTGGTACCTGTACCTGTAGAAGAGGCTTGTTCCTTCCAACCAACCAGCGTGGATGCTGGAGGATATTTTAGATATTTGCTGACCCCACGATGCCCTCTTAGCTGCAAGCTTCTCTTGTCTTTTCTACATTAATGAGGGGCTAAAAGAACTGGGCCATGGTGTCATTTATACCCCCAGGGGAAAAGAAAGACTCATTAAATGTTTGTAAAAACTGTAATCAACTAACAAACCTCTAAAGTGACGTTTATTTTTCAGGAATAGTTGAGGTGGAAAAAAGCTGCAGAAGCCATCATCTCCTGCTGTTTATGATGCAAACTAACTGCTTTCCTGCAAACCTGCAAACTCAAATCCCCAGAATTCTCAGCAGTTCTTTAAAAATAAAACCCAAACCCCATTTTTAATTTATGGTATTTCTTATAGTAGCCAGTGGTCAAGATTCAAACATAGAACCTGAAAAGTAACAGACTAAGCAAAGACCCAGAGGACTTTTAGACAAGAGAGTAATAAAATACAAATTGAATATTTTACTTTTCCCGCCTGCATAAGAAACCTCACAACGACTCCAGTTACATGTTGACAAATCCATTTACTCTGGTTTCATGTTTCTCTTCAGTTTATTTTGTCAGAAACTTCACAGAGAAACAACAAAAAAGAAAACCTGTCCAACATAAACATATTATTTACAATAAAAACAGAACGAAGCTGAAACACTCGGACACAGGAGCATAAAATCAACACAGCGTCTGTTCTGGATTTACTTCTTTTAGTGTGAAGGAGCGACCAATCAGAGCTCGGCCAGAGGAGATGTGAACCAATCGGGTGAAGAATAGCCGGTGACGTTCGACGGAGACGCATTTCAATCATTACGCACCGATCCTGTAAAACTTAGATATTTCCACACTTTCCTGATTATTTTAAACACATTAGGCAGGAAGAAAATGACAGGGAGGGAGAGAGGAAGGAAAAATTAATTAGTGAAGGAAGGGGGACACAAAGAAAGAAGGATTAAAGGACACAAGGAAGGAAGGGTACAAGAAAAATAAGGAAGGACATAAGGACAAAAAGGGGCAGAGAATAAGGTCTGAGAATACAAACACGTCTCCATACTCTTCTGTTTCCCTACTTATCCAGACCTGGAAAATACTGAAGTCAAATCCAGGACTATTCCAGGCTGCCCTGGAGCCAGAAATACAACCACACCATCCAACACGGATGTAAAGAAAGACCCGACCACACCGTGGATCTAACGCTCAAACCTGTGCAGGGAGTGAAGCTGAAGTAGTTTAGAAACAGCTGCCGCTTCCTCCGTCTGTGACACTTTAGCACGATGCCGCTTGTTTAGATAAAGTCTCAGCTGCTGTTTCTGTGACAAGTCAGTTTCACTTCTTTTCAGTTTGAGCCTCACTCGGTCCAAGTTCTGTTTTTTTTATCCTCAGATCCAGAACTAGTCCTTCCCTGATCTCTATAAACTCTGTACACTAAAATATATTCTACCGTTTGCATCATGGTTTAGGACTTTTCACCATCCTGGTTGGAGTTTTTTTTTTCTTTTCTTCCTGCTCGTTCGGCAGAGAAACAGTCGCTGGTGAAGAGGAAAACTTCACAGATGGTGGGGGGGGGGGGGAGCTCCACTGAAAACATCCTGACTGAGCAGCGTGGAATCCATTTTAAAATACTGCCACGGGACTTAAAAACCCAACGAGATCCTCTTCCTAGATGGATTCGATCTGTCGGCGGACCTTTTCAGAGGCAAGGCGATCCAGCCAGCGCTGACGGATCACCACCAGAACGGCGAAGACGACCGTCAGAGCCAACATGGCCGCCTCAAACTTCCAGAAGAGGTGTTCCTCCATCAGGGCGGAGCGGCAGCTGCGGGGAGAAGGACAGTTAGTACCCCGAGCTGTTTGCACCATTCTGGCTTCATCAAGCTCAAATCTAATTCACAAGTTCCTACAGTTTCCATGCAGAAGCTCCCGGTCCTTTACCTTAAATATAAAATATCACGGTTCATCGGGAATTTATGGCTGATATTTCTACAACGGGCAAGGTTTAAACATGAAAGCTGGAAAGAAGGAAGCAGAGAAGGATAGAAACAAGGAAGGGAGGAAGGAAGATGGACAGTAGGATGCAAGGAATGAGCACAAGGGAAGGACAGAGAGGAAGGAGAACACGAGGAATGAAGGAAGGACACATCAGTGGAAATGACAGGAGAAAAGGTAGGAAACCAAGAAAGAAGAAAAGATAGAATGAAGGAACTAAGGTTACAAGGAAGGAAAGAACTAAGGTCACAAGGGAATAAGGTGAGGAAGATCTAAGGAATTCAGAAAATAGGGGTGGGAGAAGGAAAGGAAAGAAGGAGGAAAAGTAAATCCAGATCTGGGGTCTCATGTATAAAGTTTGCATATGTACAAAACTGAAACGTGCAAATGTCACTTTCCACTAGGGTTGGACAATATAGAAAAAAAGTATATCGATAAAATAGAAATCATATTGATCGATATCGATAATTATCAAAATATTCAAAGTATATATTTGAAGTGCAGCCCTGCCCTTTTTTTTTTTTTGCTGTTCCTTAATACCATATTTTTAAGTAATGAACACTAAATTCAAACACAACCCTTTATTCAATCAACTTGTTACCAAAACTGTAAGTCTTAAAAAAAGAAACATGACAACGCAGCAGGTGAAGTGGTGAATTGCAGCCAAACTGCATGATGGTTCCTCTCAGACGTTCAATTTTACTCCATATCAGACTTTAATAGATCGACTTCATCGTAAGCTAAAACGGCCGTTGTCATTCATGCCTGCGCTGGTGACACATAAGAACCTTTCATATAAATTAATTTAAAAATGCCCATAAGCCATCTTAAATCGATTGTGGATCTGGACACAAAGCCTCAGAGGCCGTCCTCCAGCATTTAAAACAACAGTCAAGTTTACTTTTTAACAAGTTATTTTAATGCTGGCAACATCTGGGCTTTTACTAGGGCTGACCAATTTCAGCCCTAGTAACATAATTTTCAATATAATTGCGATTTAAAAAACGCAATTTCCAAATTGCAGAGTCTGCAATTTTTGGCTATGTAACAATCAGGGAATTAGACGCGTCCATTAGGTGTCGGTAAAATGTGTAAAGTGGGTTTACCTCCACATGGAAGGGAAGACAGTTGCAGCAGTGTGATAATCTAATTTTATTACTTGTTGTAGAGTTTATATAATCATACATAGCATTAAGTACAGGTCAATCAGTTTAATACATAGACTTGCATGTTGGTTGCACTTTATGTTCAACGAGGATTGATGTCCAAATCAATTAAAAGCTGTTCTCTTGAATAATATTCTGATTAATAGAAACATTAAAAGTTCATATTTAAAATAGTCCTCGTTTACAAACATCTTTATTTAGACGCCATTTTTGTTGCTTTTGGTTAATGCAGAGAAAAGTCAAAATTGCAATTTTGGTTGAAACATATTGTAGGCAGAACGCAATCATTTCTGCTCTGAGTTTAGATGCTGTGGGTCTTTTAGCAACTAATCTGCATGGAGAGGAAACTAATTGATTTGTTGTTTGTATATGTTTAAAAAGACATGATAAATTAAACTGGGGAAAAAAAAAAAAAAAAAAAAAAAAAAAAAAAAAAAAAAAAAAAAAATCGCATTAAATCGCAATATTAAGAAAAAAAAAAAAAAATCGCAATTAGATTATTTTCCAAAATCGTTCAGCCCTAGCTTTTACCTCTGATTACACGTCTGATAAACCCCTTTCTATTACATTTTTTCACAGTTCCTTTACTTTGTCTCCGTGGTTGCCATTTCACCATGAAAAAAAACAACAACAACAATCAGCTGACCCATTTTTAATCCACATTAACATTCACGAGGATCTTTGCGGCGACCATTCATGGTTTAAACTGGCGTGTAGAGGGCAGAACCTGAGGTGAAACCAGATACGCAAACATTCAGGTACAGCCTTGATCTGTAAAAGGGAAATTACATTCAGGTCTGAGTGAGCACGGGTTTATAGATCAGATTTTTGTTTGCCGTACCGCATTTTGTTTTACGTGGCATACGAAGACTTTTAGTGTGGATTCTATGCAAAGTTTTATAAATGAGACTCCTGGACTTTTCTGAAGTTTCAGTCCAGATTTTCCCAGACGGCCTGTCCAGATAAAGTCTCCTAGCAGAAAGGTGATGCCCTAAATGTATTAAAGGTTTCCTGACTGGTCTCGTTCTCTAAGAGGAAACCATTAGTAATCTGTGGCCTCCAGTCAGCCCCGGTGGTCCAGCTCTGACCTCTTATACTCCTCTTTGCTGGTCTTGGTGCAGTTCACTCTCTCCACGTATCCCGTCTGTCTGCAGGCCGGCTGCGTCTTCTGAAACACAAACAAACGTTCAAGATGTTAACATCGTCAGACATTGGAGACCCGGCTTATCGTCGGCTCAGAACTGGTTCTTCTCGTGATCCAGGCGCTCAGATGTAAACTTTCTCAGCGTAGGCTAAAAACCCGAAGCTCAGCGGGAGATTCTCGCCGTAAGCTAACTGACTGAAAATACATCAGTGTCGTAAGATTTCAACAAAAACGTGAGACAAAACATTTAACCAAATAATGTTATCAAATGTATTTTGTTTCATGCGCAAAATAGGGGGCAGCGTTGCATTTGTCTATGCTGTATGCTCATATGCCTGATCGCAGAAAGTAACAGAGTCCTGAGCTCAGGAACAATCACCATTTGTGAAAATGTTCCTTCACTGTTTGAACGCATACACTGCAAAAAGGGAACTAGAAGAAAGTAAAGTTTTCTTGAAATTAGTGTATTTTTCTTTGATTTGAGCAAGAAAATACAACTATTTGCTAATAGAAAAAATATTTTTTGCACTCAAAATAAGAACAATTCATCTCCATCTTATTTCAAAGGCAGAATATCTAATTATCTTATTTTAGAGGTAAAAATACTCATTCCATTGGCAAATAGTCTTATTTACCTTCTCAAATCAAGGAAAAATACACTCATTTAAAGAATATTTTACTTGCTTTTAGTTAATTTTTGCAGCGTAAAACAATAAAAAAAGACTTTGAATTTTGGGGGAAAACAGGATGGAAAGCATTTTAACAACCTTGGTTTAGCTCGATAGCGCTAACCAGCTCATGTCAAGGAGGAAATTATTTTCTTCTTGTAAAACTGAAAACTTGTTTCACTATTTCATCTCCAGTATGGTAGAGAACCTACAACCTGATTCAGCATGAAAGCTTCCCTGGAACAGGCTGTAAATACCAGACGCGCATACGACTCAGAGATGCTAAATGTGTGCCTCACATCTGTGGGCTGCGAAAAACGACTTACTCCCATAAGGATTTATTAGTTTATTGAATCAAAATTATTCATAGAAGAAATAGTGAGTTAAAAACAGATGTTCCAGTCTCATGAAAATTAACTTGAAAAGATATTTATGATTAAATCAGAAAAAGGGGTAAAAGATCCCCGTTAGCTTACGGCGTTGAAGTCGCTGCAGCGATTGCATTCCTCCAACACCACGAAGTTCTCCAGCAGCCAGCAGGGGGCGACAGCAGGCTTCATTGCTGATACAGAGGAAGATGAAGACGTTAAGACGGGTTTTTAACTCGCGGAGGGTTTCGGGTTTGAAGCAGCGAAGGCCTACCTGTTGTCTTCTCCTCACTCAGCAGAGCTGCTCCAAACACTCTGAAATAAAAAAAACACATCAAGCATCTAAAATCACCTCTCGGTTTCACAGGCTGATCAGAGCTGTCCGAATAGTGCAATCAGTAAGGAAGGAGGTAGGAAAAGGAGACTGCATGCTTCCTCTCGCGGCTAGTTTTGCCTAAAATTGTCCATGTTGTGTTTCCGTCACGTAATGATGTCAGAGTTAAAGGCTGTCCCCACGATTAAACTGTTGACCCGATGAAAGTTCAAGGAGCAGCAGCTCAAAGCTATTAAGGGTATATGGATGGAGCCAGAGACTGAAAACTCTACTGGAGGCAGTAACTACCAATCCTGGATACTTTTCTAGACCCTTGATTCTGGAAAAAAAGCTGAGTTTTAGGAGTCTAAATGTCCACAAGAGAAGAAAAGGAATGATAAAAAAAGAGATTGATGAAACTTTTAAACATAGGATAGGAAATATGCTGGTGAAGATTCTCAGTCATCCAGGTCATGGTCATTTCAAAAAAAGTAAAAAACAAAGCAACTGGACTTGTTTTTCGTAGTTGAAGACGTTTCGCTTCCTCTCCAGGAAGCTTTCTCTATTCAAAAAGTCTGGAGTAATGTGCAATACCAAGCTTTGGCAGCAGTATAAAGCTTGGTACTCCACATTACTCCAGACTTTTTGAATTGAGAAAGCTTCCTGGAGAGGAAGCGAAACGTCTTTAACTACGGAAAACAAGTCCAGTGGCTTTGTTTTTTTTTACTTTTTTTGGAAAGGATGGGAAAATAAAACTGTTTTTCCATTTAGTCTTTTTTTTTTACACTTATCAAGACTAAAAACTCGTTATTGTTCCAGATTTTAGGCCTATGTGAACAAAATTCAAATACCGGAAAGAGATAAAATTGTTATTTTCATAGATTAACAGAAGTTTAGACTCACCTGAGCGAGACGAGACCCCAGAACAGCGCGTGGATGAGGAGGGCTCGAGGTCGACAGCAAGCCACCGGGATCCGACAGTCGCTCTCCATCAGTCTGCCTCTCCAGCTGGAGGCTGACAGCGCAGCCACCCTGCCTCTCTGCTGCTACCAGCAACCCCGCTGGTTCTGGACCCGCTGCGCTCTTACCCTCGGATTAGCTCGCTGTCTGCGTTGCTTACATGGTGCTCAGGCGGGACTGAGTGAGTTAAGGCAACAGGCTGCTGAGACCTGAAAGATATAAAACAAAACGGATTAATCAGGATTTTCACCCTTTTATTGACTTGCTGCAGAGCCGGTTTACCGCTTTTATGGCATCTAGACTAACTTGGATCATGTTTATTTCAGGATCTATAACTCTGGACCAACCTTTATTAGCTGGAGCCTTTCGTAGGCCACGCACACAGATGTGCATCGACTCACCCGTATGTACCCATGTCTGCATTTACGCCTTGTGCACATGCAGGTGAACGTGAAAAAGAAAACCTTTAATTGTTTAATTCAAGTTTCTCTCATCGTTCTGTGTAGGTACCAGATTTCAGCAGCTTATAGAAACACACTCCTAATGTGACGATGAGCTAAACCCGCCAGCAAGTCATTCTCTTTATCCATCAGCTGGAAAACTCTTCATTCCTCACTTCATGGCCCAGCTTCCCTGCGTCGTTTTGCAGCTTTCTCGTCATTTCAATATAAAGACTAGCAATGCCGGTTTCAACATTAAAAAAAAAAGTTTAATTTTGTAAACTAAAATGTACCTGACTGCTCATTTTTTATTACTTTAATCCCAGAAACCTGTGTAACACAGACACATGTGTGTTCAAAAGCAGCCCGTGACGCAGTTAATGGTTTTCTTTTTATCACCTTAGCGTGTTATTATACTTTAATGTGCACAAAAACATGTCACAGTCTCTTTGGCATTCAGGCCAGCAGGCGCCCTGATTGAGAGTCGCTGTCCTAGACTACAGGGAGCGTCTTTAAAAGCCCAGTTTGGTTGCACCAAGATAGGGTATTAGTGCTCAGTTTGATATTTTATACCCTGTGTCAGATCCACCGCCTCAGTTCAACCTAACGGGTAGTGAAGAAACCCTTTAAACCCTTTAAAGAAATGCCACATGAACACATTCAGCCAGTAACCAAAATATCAATGGATATGATGTTAAAGCCAAGGTGTGACGTGGCAAGTAAAAGATAAACCATGAAGATTTAAAGTAAATCAATGTCAAACCCACTGCAATTAATAAGCACGTTAAGCTGTCAGATAATCGGAGAAGGGAAAAAAGTCCAGTGGCGGAAAATTATGACCAGAAGTGACATAAATTTCAACGCTGTGCAGTAACTCCTGTATATAGACAGACACTGTCATTGTGAGAAAAACCAAAGGCAGCAACAATAAGTTCAATCAAAAAGACGGCTATGGGGAGAAACATACAGACATATAGATGAAAAATATATTTTACTGTCCCATTTTAGTTTATCTTACCCGCACAAAGAAAAGTAACCGGTCGCTGAACAAATTCAAAAGCTAAATTCACAACTTTTGCCAACATCTCTGTCTGACCCATGAGTTTCAAGCACAATAGATGGAGTGACATAAAAACTGCAAAGTCCAAAGAAAGCCTGGAAAACCACTAATCAGAGCCACTTTTATCAATCACTATATAGTATTTATATAATTAAGAAGCACAGTACGAGGAAGCAAGGAATAACCCAAGAGTTTATTTGTGTGTCATTGAAATGACAGGAGGTCTGAGACCATAATAATAATAATAATAATAATAATAATTCTCTTTTCATGCAAATAAAAACAGCGTTTCCTCCCATTTCCTGCTTTGTAAATAAATGACACCGACACTGTTCCACGTGTAAGCAGATCAGGATTATGTGACCAGCAGATGGCTAATAATCAGCTGATCAATAGCGACTACAACGTCAACAGATTCGCTAACCGGCTAACACACAGCTAGCATAATAACACTTTCCCAGTCTGAACAATATTTATTTCTTTATTGTAGACATAACACGAAATCCGCGCGACAATAGCAGTGATTTACAATCCTCCCACGCTCAGTGTTTACCTACAAAAAAGAGAAGCTAACGTTAGCCGCCGTTAGCTCGACTCTGAGCACTTACCGTGGTCCGCCATTTTTTAGCTCCAACGGGGGATCTGGGGGAGGAAGAGGAGCCGGTTTACAGCGACGGGCGGTTCAGGCTGTCCGTTAAATAAACCGGAGACCGGACAGAGAGACCGAACAGGTTCACACACTGGTACCGGATTGTTAGACGGCGGCCCCTGCTCGCGTCGACGGGATAAAGCCGAGAAACGTAGACCCCCACTTCCGGAAAGGACACTTCAAAATAAAAGCGCGCAGACAGACGAAATAACCTGAACTTTAATGGTTTTATTAAACATTGCATTCAAAAGACAATATTAAGAAAACAACAACAAATTAAAATGAAGTTGACATTTGTGAACAGTATACATTTAATTGACAAAACAAAGGTTATCTCAAGGCATGTAAAACATTTAGAATGTCTTGATGTCCAAAAACTGTTTATTGAGACCTGCGAACAAATGTTCTTGCTGGACAATATGGCCAAAACATATATCATGATATATCCTTTAATTTCGGTCGATATAATATAATTACGATATTTATCTAAATAATATTAAAGCTTTAAAGAGAAGAATGCCCACACCAGATGCCTGAACAAACTTGTGACTATTATTCTGCTATGTTGATAAAACTCCTCTGATATAACATTATCAAAATATTTGCTTTAAAAAAAACGAACGGATAAAACTACATTTTTCCCAGAACGTCAGTCAGTGGCAATTGCTTAAATCATATACCTCATGTATATTGAAATATTGTTAAAGTCATATCACTGTTATTGAATAAACTTACGTTGTGATATATATTGATATTGAATTATTGTCCACACCTAGTTCTTGTCAGTGATTTATTGAGTGAAGTCCCTCAGAAAAATACATTTTGGCCTCCGGAACTTCATAATTTCCATTAGGGAGCTCCTCGTGGACTAAAACATTATGATTTTTAGTGCTTTGCTGATGTCATGATTTCATCATTTGCATCTTGTTGAGCTTCATAATCTCATCACCATCTTTAGATGCTTCCTCTGAGAGTTATCTTCAGCAGTGGCCATTAAACTCCATTATCTTCCTCTAGATTAACCACAGTTACAGCCAGAGTCTCCCTACTGATTACTGAATGTTATCAACAAGAAAAATCTATTATGTACTTCCAGAATCACCTCAGGGAATGCTTGTAGCTCCTCTAGAAGTGAATAACTTCTTCACTGGCCTCTGATAACCTAGCTGGCTAAAAGGTTGTTAACCTTTTATAATGACCTCCACTGATTTAATACAATTCAGTTCAATTATATATACAACACATATTCACAAATTATATTTCAAGACATTTCACAAGACAAACAGGTCCTAGTAATATATCCAGTTTGACAAGACCAAATGGAAATCAAATTGATACAATTCAAATACACTATACTACTGTTCAACAGGGACGTGCAGAGGGGGGGGCGGGGGGGGGGGCTTGAGCACCTGCCCCTTTGCCCTTTGGTGCCCAAAGTGCCCTTTTGTCAGGTTTTTTTTTTTTTTTTTTTTTTTATTTTTTTTTTTTTTTTGTGCGTGTTTGTTGGTGTGTGTGTGCATGGTGCATGTCCAAAAGAATAATAATTTAGATCTACCGTGGCTGGTTACATGATCCACATAACGTACCCTCACTCTGCCCTACTTTTCCTCTCGCAGCTCCCAGCTCCGCTGCCTCACGCTGGCCAGTCTGTCCTGCCCACTGAGCTATATAATACACTGGAGTGCTAATCACCGTCTGTTTGAACGAGTCGCTTTGAAGCCACCAGCCGCCATATTGGTACTCCCTATTTCCCCCCAGTAACTAGGGAATATGTGCGCTACAGCATCGAATAACGAGGATTTTCTCATGTTCAGGGGGGGCTTAAGACTTTTAAAATGTCAAATGCCATATACTTTTATGTTATGTTCTAAATCTATCAAGTACTGAGAAAGTCATGTGCTGAAATATTTTGCATTTTATTCATTTAAATATATATGTTTAACATTTATAAATATATAAATAACAATGTACAAAAACATATATTTACATATGTGTATACATATATACATATACACATACTTATATATACATATATTTAATATGAATAACATGTAAAATATTTCAGTACCTAATTTCCTAGTAGTTAATAGTGTTAGTACATCCACTGACTGTAGAATTACCTGTGAAATATTTTCACACAGTCAGAAAACTGCTTGTTGTTGCAACCAAATTCTATGGGATTCTGTGAGAGTAGGGAGTAGCAAGATGGCGGCCAGTGACTTCAGTTTTTCGGCAAAATCAGCACTCCAGTGTATAATATAGCTCAGTG
Organism: Fundulus heteroclitus; assembly: GCF_011125445.2. Lineage (NCBI taxonomy): Eukaryota > Metazoa > Chordata > Actinopteri > Cyprinodontiformes > Fundulidae > Fundulus > Fundulus heteroclitus. The sequence continues at coordinate 22,704,037 of NC_046373.1, read as the reverse complement.
GTCCTGCCCCTTTAAATCTGCAGCACACTTGAATGTGCTCTGTGCTGTTTAACTCCACTGTCATTGGTTATACTGCTTTAAATCCCGCCTTCCCTCTTTCTGATTGGCTGTTTTCTAGTCTGTCCTTGTGCGTGCTTGCTTGGAGAGGAGATTTCAGTTTTACAGTTATCATACAGGAATACTGTGGTTACCACAATTAATACTAGGCTACGGAACTAGTCCCAGTTAAGAAACGAATTATCTGCAGTAAAATAGGTGAAAGCTGCTGAGTGCAGTTCTGTAAAGAAGCAGGCGAGAGAGTTTTGATTTATGGAACTTGAGAAATGTAAGTAACCAACGTTAGCATCTCAAAATAGCATCTAGTATAATGCATTTATCAACAGAAACCTAATCTGTTTTATAAAACTAAATATTTTGTGCCAGGCTGGAGTTCTGAAGCCGGCTGGAAAGATGGAAAAGCAAAGACTGTAGGCTATTAAAAATTCTGATTCTTAGCCACAGCTGCCTGAAAAAGAAAAGGTGAGGGTTTCCCTTTTACCAATATTTCGTTGCTATTATTGTTTAATTTTTTTGTTGACCCTCTGATGCAGTTCAGGTATAAATAGCAGGTGATATTTCTTTTATATGATATACAACACAACAACACTATATGCTGCCTAAACAACTGCTATATTTTGTTTAGACTTTTACTTATTTATAATAGCGTAATTAGGATTTCACAAAATGATAGTGCTATTTATTTCACTATTTCTACTTCTAGAATTAGAATTACGACAAATACAACCGAGGAAACACTATTTACATTGCTTTTATTGTACAAAGATTTCCACACTGTCTATTAGTAAATTAGTGCAAACCAGGGGCGGAGCTAGACATTCTTATCATCAGGGACTTAATCCATAAAATATTACTTCATTACGAGGGTAATTTGGTACACCAAAAAAGTAAAAAGTATTTAATCTGTTGATATGGTCGTAAAATTTATTTAATATAGGCCTTAACGTATCTTAAAGTTTTATCTGCTGTTCTTTATTAGTCTTACTAGTATATACCAATAGTATGTGGTTCTCATTTGAGTGATGAAATGGACAACCACTCATGAAACAATTCAGTTTTGGTGTCACCAATCTTACTCAAAGTACAGTATTGGGTCCTCCATGCTCCTTATGTATTAAGATATACTGCACATTTAAACATCGACAACTCACTATTGTTAGGGAAATAATTTAATTGTCTGAGAAGATGTAGGTAAGGAGAAGCTGTTATCTACTCTTCAGATATATGATGTAAGAAATGTGTTTGGAATGTTGCAGATGGTAAAAATTGATAGGTCTCTGTTGCTGGTAAGTTCAAATGCAAACTTTTTCAAAGTGGGAAAAAAGTCTCAATTCAACGTTCATCAGATCGGGCGCTGCTTTATAATTTATAATAATAATAGAACTTTATTGATCTCACAATGGATAAATTCACTTCTGCATCTTCACCCATCCCCTTGGTGAGCAGTGGGCTGCCACTGTGCGGCGCCAGGGGAGCAATCGGGGTTAAGTGTCTTGCTCAGGGACCCAGGATGGTAGTCTGTGGGAGTTGAACTCAGAACCTCTGGGACCCAAGATCAATGCTCTAACCACTAGGCCACCAGATTAACAAAAAGCATCTAGTGTGTGTCGTGCTTATAAAATTTGTATAAATGTAGTAAGAAATACTGCTTTTCTCTTTAGACAGAAGAAACGTGCCCTGACGCTCAAGTCAAGCATAAAGAAATAGGAGCATGCACACTGCGTAGGACCAATGATGTCAGAGCAATGAAGTGTCCCTAGGGTTAAAGTTCAAATCAAAGTTCATATCAAACCTACGCCCTTGATTCCATGTTACATTCTTTATAGTATGGGTTGGTACATTTCAGCCGGATGTATAGCAAGGTATGTTTCTGTATCGTGTTTTAAATCCGTGCCCCATGTGCCCTCTTTTAAATTTGAGCACCTGCCCCTTCAACGGTCTCTGCACGTCCCTGCTGTTCAAACTCTAATGGGCAACATTATAATTACAAACTATAAGATAGGGGGTGTAAAATAATTATAAAGACTAAAGAAAATTAATACAAACAGAGGAGAAAAGCTGCACAATGATCACAAGTTTTTAGAGATCTGGTGTGACATAATTCCCGAAGATTTTTGAGTTTTTCGATCTGCTTAATAATGAATAGAAAGTTTTAAATCCATTAATGAAACAGGGGAAGGAGGGCTTATTACACCTCCACTTGCTGGATTGAATGTGGTATTTAACTAAAAGAAGGACTATATTTATGGCATCAGAGAAATCTGAACCCTCATAGAATAAAATGGCATCAGCGTCTGAAGAAGAACAGTGGCAGCTTGTCAGTAGCAGGAAAACAGTGTAAACATAAATTAAAAATACAAAGTAATTATCACATCAGTTCCCTCATGAAATGTGCCTGGTTTTCAGCAATCCCTTTCTCTTTTGGGTTTTTCATTAATTTATTTGTGTATTTTGTCCTAATTTTAACGTTTCAGTGCCGAGGTGCAGCGGGCAAACTAGTGTGTATACGTCCTAACACGTTTGGCTGACATGTGTCTTTAAGCTGGTCTCTAATTGGTCACTTGAAGATTTCTCCTCAGGTGCAGCTCTCAGGCTGGTACCCATCTCCAGCAGTACATTGGGGGTACACCATGGATTGGTTTTGAGACACACAGCAGACTGTGAGGAAGCTGGAGTAAATCCACACTATGGATATATTAGTGATTCTAAATTGTTGTTTGGTGTGAATGTTTTCTATTAGTCCTCTCACTCAACGCCAGGAGGGAGTGCTCCCCCTACATGTCAGGGAAATATGTAAGAGTTTGACCGTAACGTGAACATTTATTATGAAGGCGAAGCACTGACACTTCCGGTAGTTTCTTCAGCTGAGTTGGAATCGTTTGTGTTGGCGGAAGTCAGGCAGTGGAGCCACACCGCCACCCATAGGCGAAGGGTTAGAATTACACCTCCACCTGGGCACAGGTCAGAATCACCTCTAAATGTTCTGCAATCCAAAGAAATATTAAATATAAATCCAAAAGGGGAACTTCATAACCTCTGAAATAAAATAAATATTTACGTGTAATTTATTTAAATATTGGGTTTAACATGAAAACATAGAGAAAAAAAAATCCTTGGTTCATTTGAAAAACAAAGTTTATTTGGAGCAAAGCAAATCTTTCTGCTCGTTGTTCTTGTTGTTGGTCAGATGCTGTGAAGGAAGAAATGCGAACACCTGGAACCTCGAGGGCATCGACACACCTGACCAGGTGGAGTCCTCTGTCTCCTCCACCAGCTCCGGCCCCAGCAGAACTTCTCCAGGTTACACTGAGAGGAGGAGAAGGACAGAGGCACCGACTGAGTTATACAGGATCGATTTTAGTTTAGCTTTACACTCAGGGCTCCCACACCCTCTGCTATGCGAATTTTCAGAGTTAGATGCACTTTTAGCTAATTTCAGAAGTAAAACAGACAGGTTTGATAAGAGTTTATGACATATTTCTACAGCTGTCAGGCTTTAGAATGGATGGGTTGATCTTTCAGACTATATGTTGTAGAACCAGAAGTGGGTAAAGTAGTCAAATATTATTAAAAAGTAAAAGCAGGAAAAAAAAAGGGCCACTAGTGCCACAAAAACCCAGAAAAAAAAAATAAATAAAGTAAAAGTACCATATTCTTACTTAAGCAGAAGTAAAAAGTACCCATCTAAATAACAATGACTCACGTTAGAGCAAAACTAATATTTGCTAAAAAGGACTACAGAAGCAGTGAGAAGTTGAGTAGTAATGTACATATTTAATTTATGTAAACGATGTAATCATACAGTCAAAATGTGAACTCGTGGGCTGTTTCTGGAACTTTAAATGATAAAATCAGGAAAAAAAGGAGTAAAGTTAAATCACATTATTATAAGATAACAAAGTTGAGAAAAATAAAGACACATTTCCAAACTTTAGTTTTCCACAACAGAAAAACCTTTGAAACTAATACTCGCAGCAGGTAACCTATACTTGTAAAAACAGCAGAAACTACTTCCAGTGACTATATCTACTGTTACTTGACCACCAAATGGCACAGCAAAAATAAGAAAAGTTAAGCACTGTAACAGTTTTGTTACTTCAAAACAATATTAGTCAAGAAGAGGTAAAAAGTTTGGGGCAGTAAAACTACTCCTAAAAGTCATTTTTTGTTTTTCAAAAGTTAAATGTAACTAGTTACTACCCACCTCTGTATAGAATAAAACACGGAAATATAAATTATTTAATTTAAATGTAATTTAAACTTCCAGTAACTGTTTATATAATGTTTGTGCCTTAACATTTTGCTCCAAAGAGATGAACAACCAAAGCAGAAAAGGAAACTAAAACCTGACCTGAAGCGTGTCAATAAACACTAATTGTAGAGCGGCATCCATGCATCTATTATTTACTTCTCAGTATGACAAAAATCAAGGTTCTGGTTGTAAAAATATTAAACTCATGGTTGGATTTGACCGAGCTAAAAGGTGAATGTGGCAACCTATGCATTTTTTTTTTTTTTTTTTTACATTCAACCTGGAAATAATCTGCTTCTATTTATGATCAGAAATGTAACTTTCAGGAGATGTTTTGCAGATGATTAGCACCTGAGCAATAAAAAGTGAATTAATACATGCAAGGAAATTGCCAAAAGAAATATTTTACTTAATAAGTACACAGCAGTCCTTGTGCGTTTGCACCATTGGCGAAAAACTGTGAACAACCTTAAAATTGAAAAAAATCTTACTGCAGTAGAATAATCTCAAGAAGGAAAATTGCTAATAGTTCCAGTTTTTAATTGGAATATATTTAGTTGAGGCAGACAAATATCCACATTAAGAAACTGCTTTCAGCAAACTCACCTCAAACATAATTATGCACCCTTATTGATGATACATTATAACCTCCTTAAGCCAAACAGATAAAACTTTTGTTTTCTATAACATTTCACATATTTGAAGTCTACAGATATCCAGATAATCCAGAGGCCCTGGTCTTCTCTTCAGCTCACCTGCATGTTTTTTATTATATGCTTTGGGTCTGAGGACTGATATGGCCCTGGAAGAAGGCTTAGTTTTGGGGAGTGAACCATTTTTGTGTCGATGTGGCCATCAGATCAGGCCATGCCCTCAAACAAGGCTCCCATCTGCGCTGACTTGGCCCAGTGTTTGGGATTGCCAAATTTATACTCGATATGTTATTTCAAAGAGTTAAATTCTAGGTCCAGCCGGAAATGAACAAACCCACAGCATCACACATCCTCCACCTTCCATAACAGTGGTCACTAGTTGATTTTTTTTTTTTTTCCATTCTTTGTTTCAAAGCAGACCCGCCGGGAGTTTTTAGCTGCTGACCAGATTGTTTACAGTCTTAAAAGACGCAAAGCACACTGATGGAGACGCGACTGTGAAACTTCACACATAGAAATGTGTGATAGTTGGACATAAAAGGCTATTTTAGCACCAAAGAAACACATAATCAAAGGCTTTACTGTGGTTTGACCTGACCAGTAAGCTCCAAGATGCTCCCCGCTGCTGTTTGTGCTCTGACAGTGAATCAATGAATATATTTAATAAACCTCCTTCCCTTCCTGCTCAGTGGGGACGGTGGCAAAATAAACTAAGGTCCAGTTACTGTCACGTTCTGTTCTGGTTTATGTTTATTATTTGGTTAAAGTAGCTCTTTTCGCCCTTGGATTTATTTCCGTTTTTGGATTCTAGTTTAGCCCCTTTATTGTGTTAGTTATCTGGTCCCTGTTTTAGCTCTGCTTTTAGTTCTGTGCTTGGTTTGCTTGGTTTTGTCTTAGGGTTATTTTCTAGTGTCCTGTCTGCTCCCTTAATCACTCCCACCTGTTCTTGATTAGTTTCCTTCCGCTCACCTGTTCTATCCGCCTATTTAAACCTGCCTTAGTTCTCTGCTCCCCGTCGGTTCGTCACACTTGTCACCCATGTGTCTGCTGCCTCAGTTTGGTAAGAGCTCCCAGCACATCATTGATCCTGTCTGTAACTTGATCTGTTTTGTTCTGCCCAGTTCTGTTGCCGGTTCCCTGTCAAGTTGTCTGGATGTCTGCCTTACCCTTTTTGGACCCTGTTCTGTTTGACTGTTTTGATTCCCTCACCTTCCCTCCATTAAAACACCGTCAAAAGCTTTTCTACAGTGTTTGGCTGAATTCTGGGTTCTTCACCACATCATTCATTACAGTTACATCCCGCATAATGGGAATTACTAATTAGCAAAACTGAGGGAGGTACAAATAAGAAAAACAATTACAAGTATTTTGAAGCGATGCCAAAGAAATTATTTTATCAACAGCATTTAAATGAAATCTAGTTTATTTACATGGGGCTAATTCACAGCTAATGTAATTTCAAGGCATTGCTGCACTTCCCAATAAAGGGTTTTCTGACCCACTGAATAAAGGTGCTTAAAACAAGTGTTTGGTGTGTCTGAAGGTTTTAGTGCAATTAACTGTGAATTCATCCTAAAACTTTTTACACAGGTGATACAAAGCGTGTAAGTCAACATGGTGCTGAGATGTTTACAAAATGTTCAATCTTTTTCTTTTAGTTGTGTGAAAGACAACAAAGGAATCTCTGTGTTGATAGAGTGCCGAGTCGGAGGGGGGGGATTTACCACAACGGTGACTCTGCGTCTCTTCAGGCGACGGCAGATACCAGGAAGACGCATAAATTCGTGCTTCTTCAGTGAGCTGACAGGGTCTGACTCAGGGTTTGCAGAAACCTTCTCCTAAAAAGGGAGCAGAGAGATGTTTCACCTCCTTCGTCTGATCATAGAAACTGAATAAGTGCAGCAGATGTCAATTTCCATGTAGCATGAATGTAGGATTTAGTGGATGTGCAATGAAAGGAGTTGGGAACCAACATCTTGAAAGGTCAGCTTTAAACACAGATGCATATTTGCTGTAAGGCAAGGCAAGGCAAGGCAAATTTATTTATATAGCACAATTCAGTACAAGACAATACAAAGTGCTTTACATGATTAAGATATACCAAAATAATAAAATGTAGATAGAAAATAGAATAAAAGCAAGTAGGGATAGAATGTAGTAACAAAAAAGAACATTAAAAACAGTAAAACTGTTTAACTAGAACAGTCAAAGGCAATTTTAAACAGATGTGTTTTTAATCTTGATTTAAAAGAACTCAGGCTTTCCGCACTTTTACAGTTTTCTGGAAGTTTGTTCCAGATAAACGGAGCATCTACCTTGTGTTAACCCTGTAAACAAGTAATTTTAAAGTACAATAAAAAATAATCAATAACGATCACTATTTTTCTGATTTGAAATATTTAAGCTGCTGTTTTGTATGGGGGGGGTTGATCACATTCAAACATGCTCCAGGGCAGGCAGTCTGTTGACATGGACTTAGCTGAACAAAGAAGGATTTTATTTAAAAGAAATTACAGATCTGTACACCAATCTGGAGGGATCTTCATCCAAATGTAGAATAATCCCCGTTCTTCAAAAACAGCCTCTTTTATTTACCTTTATCGTTCCAGAGGCAGGCACTTTCTATTTTTAGCATCCCACAGGCTGTGCCTTCGACTGTCTTGAAGCACATTAAGGCAGTCATAGCTTGCTTTTTTTAATCGTTCTCACTTTGGGTTTAGAAATGGCTCTCCACGCCTTACCTGAGGCCTCAGGACCTCAGGTTGGATCAGCTACTACACCCCAAAAACAACATTTCTGACATTTTAGCTTTTTCAGGACCCAAATTAATGTTTTATCTATTCTCTACTTTCTTATGTCCGTTTGTTTTTATTTAAGTTCCTCAGCTCACACCCTGTCTTACCTGCAGCGCTGCTGGGGCAGGAGTGAAGACCGGCAGGCTGCAGTGGAGCCTCTGCAGAGGGCAGATCAGCAGCAGAAAAACAGCACAAGCATTCAGCTTCATCTGTCAATCATACGCTGCCGATCATCTGTGAAACAATAGCTCCTCTGGCCGTCCGGACCCTTCTGCTGCTTCTTACAAAAGCAAACCGGCTGAAAGATAAAACAGACCATAAATATGACAGAAGGGAAAACAGAAGTAATCCTCTTAGTCTGGTTTACGAGTCATGTGATCACATGATGGCATGACTCGGATCCCCTACCAAAAAAATATCTGCCGCAGATCACAGGTAGCACGTCACAGTCCGCGTTTCCATCCATGTTGAAAATGATTTAAAAGAAGTTTGTGTTTTTAGGATGAATCAGGGGCCGAGCCGATCAGAACGGACTCAGGGAAAAGCCCCTGGACCTGCTGCTCTTCAGATGAGGACTAAAAACAAGGGAAACAATCAAAGGAGGGGAAATAAAATAAAGGATGAGAAACAAAAAAAAAAAAAAACACAGCAGGTTGAAGAGATCACTAAAACAAAACCAGGATCAGAAACAGCCCCAACTCAGCTTCCTTCACTATTTTCTTGTCAATATTATAAACTCTTCTAGCCTCAAATTCCCTGAAGTCCAAATCCCTTTTAGCCCATTTTATAGTTTTAATAGATAAATAAAAAGTTGAATTTTAAATATTGAAACCTAGAAAGGAATGAAGCATTGATGGACTTATTCAGATGTAATCATCTGATTTATTCATAAGGCCGATCTACAAATATCGTTACAGCACACAAAACTAAGACGTTTTGGATGAAAGAATAGCTCAATCAATGGATAAATGGATTAAGCTCTAAAAATTTTATTTTTACTGCAGGATCCTGAGTAAACATGATTTACTGTGTTTGGATAATTTGATCAAACATCATTTTGGTGTTTGAAGTTCTTCACGGACCAGGTGCTCCTCCGCTGCAGGAATTCATTAAGAAAAAAGAAAATCAAAGCAGCTCAACCAGGGCGAGTCTGAAAGAAGACCGTCTTGTCCCTTTCAGGAAAATTGACTTTTGGATCGGCAGTATTCTCGCATCATGCTTTACAAACATGGAATATAAAACCTGTGGTTACACCTGATCAGACAGCTCTTAAATCATTAACTAAGCACTTAAAAGTTTGTCTATTGAACCGTCAAAGCTGCTCCCACAACCTGACATGAACTTATCTCGGGTTATTTTCTGTTACTTTTACTATTACAAACATGTTAGCTGTTTAAAAACAGCACATTAATTATATTTTACACGTCTATTTTTTAATTAACTAGTATTTATTAGATCAATAGCCAATGATTAAGTAAAACGTGAGTATGATAAAGTGCACTGGGATCACATTGTGGATATTTTGTAGGTTATGTGATACATTTTAGCGTTTTTTTTTTTATTTAAACCAATAATTGGAAAATCATGACATATATTTATTTTTTAGCCTGAAGTAATGTTGCTTTTAAGGGTTTTAGACCTTTGTTGTTATTTTTGTTACTTGTACTCTCCTGTTTTGTGTGGCTGGCCTTGTTCTGGCTATCATCTCAACTATTCGCATTGAGTATATAAGAAGGTACACTGTATATAACTGATGCACCTTTTCCTACATTTGGCACCTTCTCCTGACTATTGACTGACTATTGAGCTGATGAATGCAGCCTAACATCGACATCAGCCTGTGGCTTTGGTGAGACATTAACATACTCAAAGGAAGATTCTTTAACTTTAGAATGTACTTTGTTAGGTCCACAAAGAGCAATTTGTTTGCATCAAGCAGTGGTAGCAACCGTCTCACACAATCCCACAAGCGATTACTCAGACACCCGACAAGACAGGAAGACAAGAGGCAACGCCACAAAGTTAAAAGGAGATCAAAAAGCATACCTAATAAAGCAGATATTATTTCAAGAATTTCTTTCACCTCTGGAATGTTGCCCAAACTAGAAACATCCGGTCCAGAAATGTTGCTGTCAAACTAGTCCATGCATTTGTTACTTCCAGGCTGGACTATTGTAATTGTTTATTATCAGGAAGTCCACAAAATGCAGTTCAAAGCCTCCAGGTGATCCAAAACGCTGCAGCGAGAGTTCTGATGAAAATTAAAAACAGAAATCACATTTCTCCTATTTTAGTTTCCCGTCATTACCTTATACATATATAAAATAATATACTTTACATAAAAAAAACAGTTCTCTCACTCACCCCTCATACTCCTTTGCAGGTGGGTGGCTCTCTATCTCTCAAGCTCGGGTCCTCTACCAGAGCCCTGGAAGCTTGAGGGTTCTTCTTAGGATCTTAGCTGTTCCTAAGATCTTCTGGACTGAGATGTCTGATGTTTGTCCAGGGATCTGTTGGAGCCAGGTCTCCAGAGTGTGGGTTACTGCCCTAAGTCCTCTGATGACCACAGGCACCACTGTTACCTTCACCTTCCAGGCTCTTTCTAGTTCTTCCCTGAGCCCTCGGTATTTCTCCAGTTCCTCATGTTCTTTTTTCCTGATGTTTCCATTGATGACCACATTGATCACAATGGCTGTCCTCTGCTGTTTATCAATGATCACAATGTCTGGTTGGTTTGGCCTTTACCATTTTGTCGGTTTGTATCTGGAAGTCCCACAGGATCTTAGCTCTGTCATTCTCCACCACCTTGGGAGGTGACTCCCATTTTGACCTGGAGGTCTCCAGTTAGTATTCTGAAGGGATGTTTCTGTACGCTATACCAGCCGCTTGGTCATGACGTTCCATGTATTCCTTCCCTACTAGTATTTTACACCCTGCTGTGAGATGCTGGATGGTTTCTGGCGAGAAGACACCATCCAGCATATAATCAGTATAAGTTCAATCAAAGTCGAACATCTGAAATATGAAGACCCGAAATATGGTTAAAATAAAGAATAAATTACATTTATAAACACACACACACACACACACACACACACACACACACACACACACACACACACACATATATATATATATATATATATATATATATATATGTATATATATATATATATATATATATACATATAATCTACAATAATATTTTAATCTAAATTATTGTAAAGTGAATAATTATTCAATACCGACATTGTTTAGTTCTAGAATAGCTGAATCTACAGTATTTTAGCATGAGCCATTGCAGCTATCCCTTAAAATCGTTATTATTGGTGGTGGTGTTATTGTTGTTGTCCAGCAGAGGGCGCAACCATCCATCTAATTTTAGGGAAGCAACGATTTTATTTGTGGAATTCGTCATTTCTATTATTATTTTACATTTCGAGGGCATTAAATGATGATCATTATTAAGCATGATATTATAGCTATTATATTTTGTTAACAGAAAATTTATTTTTTTGCTAGATTTTCTTTTCCTTTATTATTTTTAACGTCAATAATATTTCATATTTTTCTTCTCATCACCATATTAGTGAATCCAAAAATAGCGCGAAAGGCTCCCAGGCTGAGCGTGCCGGAGCCATTTATAGCTAATTGATTGATTGACTGCTTTGAGGGCTCGGTTGTATTTCTATCTTCGGCTGCAGGTCTATGTTTAGCCTCTTAAAAAAAAAAAAAAAAAAAACACCCTCCACCCCCGCACTTTCGCCACCACCGCCCACCCGCCGACGACCAGCTGATCTTTGTTGCACGTAAGCGCCGTCGCGTCGCGTCGTGGCCCCGCCCCGCTTCCTATGGAGGATTTATTTATTTTCTCCTCCGTCTCCTCCTCCTCCTCCTCTGCTGCCGCCGCCGCCGCCGCCGCTGCTTGCGTCCATTATCGCCGAGAAGAAACAACGGAGGAACCACAGCGGGACGACGCGACGCTGCAGGCCGAGCACACCGCCCCGGAGGACGGAAGGATGCGAGCCGACCGCGGGACGCAGAGCCGACGGGAGCCGCCGCCGCCGCTGAGCACCGGAGGAGGCACCATGAGCTGGGACTAAACAGGCAGGAGGACTCCGCTGCGCCCGTCGGTGAGGAAAGGAGGGATGGAGGGATGGAGGGATGGTAAACAGGTGGTCTGATGGCGGATGAGGCTGCAGACGCGTCTCTCTGCGCACGCAGACGCACCTGGAAGAAATAAAAGCGAGCGCTCTGCGGGTTTGCAGCCCGCATCATCATCATCATCAACATCACCATCGTCATCATGATTTATTGACGGCACCGACGCCCCTCGGCCGCCGCTGAAACGGCCCGGCTGCCCCCCCCCCCCCCTCTCCTCGTCCTCCTTGTCTTGCAGCGGCTCTCGGTCGGGATGTCTGGCGCGGCCGGACCCGCACCGCCCACCGGGGCCGGAGCGGAGCTGCCGGACCTGAGCCATCTGACCGAGGAGGAGCGGAGGATCATCCTCTCCGTGATGGAGCGACAGAAGAAAGAGGAGGAGAAGGAGCAGAGCATGCTGAAGTGAGTGGCGCTTAAAAATCTATGTAGCCCCCCCGCTGTCACCTGCTGCAGAAGAGACACGACGTTCACAAATAAAACGATGACCCCCCCCCCCCCCCCCCCCCCCACGTGGAATAAAAAATGAAGGTTACGCCAGATTTCTGCCCAGTTTCTCAGAGAGCAGGGAAGCTGAGCGGGCAAAGCAATCAGAAAGAAGTGATTGAATTTGTAATTTCAAAGCATTCTAGGATAGTGGTGGTTGTTGGGGTGCTGTTCTTGGATGGGGGAGACCCTGCTGCCCACCCCAAGTCCAATCAAACACATACCCACTCCCCCCAGCGGAGCCTGACCTGCTAATAATTTTCTTATTGTGCAATTTATTAGAAGAATGAAAAAAAACAAAAAAATATATATAAAAGAAATAGGTAGGTTGCAGAGTGCAGGGCCGGATCTAGGAGGATGTGGCCCCTGGGCTTGAGCGAGTGTTGGTGCCCCACCCACAGAAGTTTTTTTGTTTGTTAGTTTTGTTTTTTCGCTCCTGCAAATTACAATAGATCTTCAGATACACGTTAACTTTGAGGTTTTTAGTCTACGATCATGTGAAAATAGATATTATACAACAATCGTTTTGTTTCCTCTCCAAAAGACATTGTTTCTATCTATCTATCTATCTATCTATCTATCTATCTATCTATCTATCTATCTATCTATCTATCTATCTATCTATCTATCTATCTATCTATCTATCCCATATTTTTCGGACTATAAGTCACTCCGGAGTACAAGTCGCACAAGCCATAAAATGCATGATAAAGAAGGAAAAAACATATATAAGTCGCACTGGTGTATAAGTCGCATTTTTGGGGGAAATTTATTTGATAATATACAACATCAAGAACAGACATGTCATCTGAAAAGGCAATTTTAAATAAAAATAGAACGGAGGCAACAACAGGCTGAATAATTGTACGGTTAGCTTACGCTACATGACAACTGAGAACGTGCCTGGTATGTTAACATAACATATTAAAAGCTATTCAGATAACTATAGCATAAATAACATGCGAAGAAATTAACCAAAGTGCCTGTGTCACTCCAAATAACTAAAATCCAGTGAAAGGTGTCACTTTCAAGTAACTCCGTTAACTCCGGAGGCAGAAGATGCGTCACTTCCGCTTGTACGTCGCTTACGTCTGATTCAACACAGGCCTAGAGCGCCCTCTTGTGGTTTGGTGTGAGAATAACAGTTGGAATGATATACCGGTAAAAATGTGTAATAATTTCACACATAAGTCACTCCAGAGTATAAGTCGCACCCCCGGCCAGTAATAGTCATCTATACACAAACCCCTCCCATAGGGATCAATGTTTAGCTCTGGAGACTTCAAAGCTAAACATCTTTTCGTTTAAAAAGCTACTTTTGGCCCCTAAAACCGAGGAGTGCTGGACCACGGCCCCATTTAGACCTTGCTGAAGTCCGACCCAGAGTAAAAGTGGTGCAGGTCACAAACTCCGTTTTCAAGAATCTGTATTCAGCGCTAAATAATTCAGTCTAGGTTTGATGAGTCTATATATTCCTATTTCCACTCTTATGTTTAAGGTTGTTTTTAAAGCTAATTTTGGCCCCTGGGACAGTAGTGCATTAGGCAAGGAGCCATTTTGGCCGTGACAGAAGCCCATGCTGGTTTTTTGTTGTTGCATTGCAGGGATGGTTCTGAGTTCAGGTCCAACTATCTTTATTGACAGACTGGGTTCTGTAGCCTGTGGATATTTATACAATTAAATTATATTCAGAAGAAACAACACACCTACAGGGTTTGGAGTCTTTGGATCGGATCAGAACCCGAGATTCTGGATTGGTGCTTTGTGTGTGCCATTTAGCCAGGATGCTTTGTGGGTTCGTCTACAGGGCTTGTGCTCTTGAACCTAAAAACTGGCGGTTTTGCAGGCTGCACACATGTCACCGGCTGCCCTTCTGTTTCTGTTGGTTTTAATTGGACTGCAGGACTAAATCCAGTTATCTCATTAGTGGGAGTGTTGGTGGATCAGTGGTTGCGGTTTAATATGAATCAAAGTGTCTTGAGCTCTTGGGATCTTTGAGGAATGCAAGGATTCAGTTTAAAATTGTACATTTAATTGTGTTTTATCCAAAAGTTCAGGAAGGAAATGGATCGGCTATAGCTTAATTGCTTTTCTAATGGCTGAACAAGAAGTTTAGTTTTAACAGTTTGAGGTGAATGAAATGGAGAGAATCAAACGGTACCGTCAATGAGTGTCTCATAACGCAGATTATTGCACAGTTTGTGTACTAATATAGCAGCACGATCAAAGGAGTTCAGATGTTATTGATCATGCTGCTGAAGCCCCCTGTGGCCACCAGGTGTCTCTAAAGACAAACCGAGTCTCGTGTTTGTCCTGCTTAGTGTTATGTTGAAGTAAGACTCAAGTTTTATTAGAATAATCTCAAGAAACTGATAAATATAGACAACATGCTGGTTATTTTCTCACACAATTGAAGGTATTTAGGATTTAGTGAATTTTAAATGGATCAGTCTCTGATTTCCCCCCCAGACCCTGAAGATCACATCACAAGTATTGTCTGTTTGTACTGTAAGTTTTTTTTTATCTGTCGCATTAATTTTCTTTGTCTGTTTTTCCTCTTTTCTATATAAGACCTGCTGAAGTCAGACAGGACAATATAGGTTAAGTGAAGTCAGACATGTATGAATTCAGGAAATAAACGAGTGGCAGAAGAACGGAAGAAACAGAGAAACTAAAGAAATTACAGCAAAACAAAAGGCTGATATTAACTAAAAGCTTCTTTCTGACTTGCCTCTAGAATCTCATGATTTACTACTTGAAAATTTCCTATCAGAAACACTTCAAACTCTTTACAAACTAGGGACCTTAGTTAGTTGAGAAATATTGCTGGACCCTAGAACCACTAGAACCATCATCTGGATCCTCGTTGCTGCTCTCATAGAGGTGTTCTTTGGCCACTTGTGACTTATGATAACATTTAAAATCTCCTCACAGATTTTTAGAACCTCTCTATTGACCATTAACATAAAATCCTAAACTTATTGGACATCTTTACCTTTCTGTTCAACATCAGAAGCCCATAATGATCCCATAATTTATCTCTCAGAGCTACGGTCTTGCCACTATGACTTCATCACTGATCAGAAGTCTCTCTTCGTGGCATCCTGATGACCTCTAGATCAGAATGAAAGAACCCCGCAGTTTACTGACATCTCTGAAATATTCGCTGGCTACTGAAACCTCATCATTACCTCTTCAACCACCTTACTGATCCATAGAAGCTTTTCACTGACAGAAAAACAATATGACTTCTAGATCCTCATTGCAGATCTTAATGAGCTCCTCGTTGACCACTACAACCCATTCATTACCTCCACATCTTCTGTACTGATCTTCAAGGGCAGTTCACCGACTGCTGGAACAACATCACAACATCTAGAACCTCATATGATCTTTAGAAAGTCTCCATTAAAGGAGCAATAAGTAAGATCTTTATTGTAAAATTAACCTAAATCAGTCTCACTTGTCCCCTGGGATGGAAGTATCATTCCCTTATAAACAATCGGTCCTCTCCATCAACAATGTCTAAGTCAAAGTTTTTCTCCTTTCAAAACCTAGAGGTATGGTGCGGAAATACTTTGGTTCAGAATATAGCCCGTGTTTACTTCCTGGTTCCTGAGCCAATCAAATGAGAGTTCCCAGGGTTCCCAAAACCACAGCGCAGCATTTGGTATTTTATCTTTGCAAAAGAGAAGCAGCCTGCAAACATGGAAGCCAGTAAGAGAGAGGTGGACCAGAAATAGAAACAGAATAAAACATCATGTACCTGTCCTGTGGAAGTAAAACTGCACAGCAGCTATGGACCGTTGAGGAAATCGCTGTTCTCCATGGTAGGCGTTGTGTATGTGTTGTTCTGCTTTGTAACACTGGGTGTCATTTTTACCTATTGCTCCTTTTAACTGTTAAAACCAAATTCTGGGTTCTTCACCATCATTATTAATATATTAGAGCTTTTTAGAGGCATCTATAACCTTAATGAGACTTCTTCAACTTCCTTACTGACCTCAAGGAAGGCCTTCACCTACCTCTAAAACCCTATCAGAATCTCCAGACTGTTCTTACTGAGCCATAGAATTTGTCTATAAAGCCTTTCATCTGACTATTAGATCTTCCTTCCTGTCCTTAAACATCTTTAGAATCTCATTATCTAACTGCTGTGATTAAGTAACCTCTTATTGAGAACCGACACAGAACCCCTCTTCTTGCCAGTAGTTTCTTAAGTGATGTGTGCCGGTCCCCCATGAGACCCTTAAGAACCTCATACTGACCTCAAGAACCCCACCACTTTGGAGGTTGCTGATCTCCTCATTGACAATTAGAACCTTTATGATCTCTAGAATCTTCATACCGATTTCTAAGAGTTGTTTACTGACTGGTGCAAACTCAACATGACAACTTTAAGGCATGACAGGAGGGTCACATGAATAGCCTTGTTTGTGTTTTCCAGAAAAAAACTGTACAAATACTGGGGGCCTTGAGAATCCTGCTAAATGTGACAACAGCACCATCTGCTGGTTGGTCTGTACCTGCAGTCAGTAGTATGGGTAGGAAGGGATTCCCTGTAAACCTCAGAGCAACAGCTTCACTGCATTGATATAATGTACAGTAGCTATGGTTGTCTGTAGACAGTGACGTGCGGTGAGGTTCATAGCTGGTGAGGCACTGACGTCATCAGAATCAGATTTGCAAATAGATGCATAGATTGACAGCAGTTTACAGGTTATGTTTCACTTCTGCATCCTTACACATACAAACTGTAGCTCACAAAACACACATTTCCTTAAAAAACAAAACAAAATAAATGTTATTACTGTCTTACCTTTACTTATAAATTAAGTCCATGCGTCGCTCCTTCTGCACAAAAACATCCGTCACTTTGCGATAGAAGTCCTCCTTATCTTCCTTCAGTTTTAAAAGTCTCTCTGTCTCAATGGAGATCACTGCCAGGGAAGAAAGCCTTCCTTGATCCGTCCTGTTCCTGCTGTATGTTTTCAGTCTCTTCAGGGCTGAGAATGACCGCTCCACTGACGCTGTAGTAGCTGGCACCGTGAGCACGAGCTGGAGCAACTTTGTCGCCTCAGGAACAGTTACAACAAGAGCCTTCTCGGCCAAAAAGTTGAGAAGCTGTCCAGGAGATCTGCATTCATCCCTCACCGTTTTTAAGGGATGAATGCAAGAGAGGAAAAAAATCACTATCTCTATTATAATCTATCGCTGCACTTGACTTGCTTCCCGAATCGTTTAGCCTAGCTTGCTGTCACTTACTCGGCAGTTGAGGAGTGAACAAGACGAACGTCTGGGATCTTGAGCGCCCCCTGCCATGAGGCAAGAGAACTGCCTGCCTCACCTCGAATCTGTTCTCTGCCGTTTATAATCGCTCATTACACGAAACACGTTACACAAACACAGTTGGTGACAAAAAGCACTGTACATTATATACATAAGCTAAATTATTGGAAATAAGTTCACATATTAAATTTGTTTAAACCATTTTATTGACGCCGTACAGCAACATGCTCTCTCCGCTTAGCAGCCAGCGCAGAGCCAGGGGTTGCGCAATCCAAGGTGAGGCAGAGCTCGCTGCTGCCTCACCGGCATCGCTTCCAAGCATTTGAATGGGAAAATAAGAAAATTCAGCGATTTTGAACAAATAAAAATCGAAATTGGTGAAGCTACATGAAAAATAAATATTTTTTAGTACAAACCACCGGATGAATATAACAATTTAAATTACTTTATGATTATATATTTTCTTTCTTTCCATGATGGCTGGTGAGGCACTGCCTCACCTGCCTCCCCTGACCGCACGTCACTGTCTGTAGACGAATAATATTGATAAACTCCTGAAACAGTATAAACCTTAATGGTAACCGTAGTTTGTCTTTGATATTAATGACTTGATCTTATTTTTAACATATTTTCAGCTTGTCTTTTATGGGTCTCTGAATTTTATCGATGACGACGTTAATGATTTGTTAAAAATAAGAAGTGCCGTCTTTCCAGACAGAGAACATGGTGTTGAGTTGTATGTCTTTGTTTTGATTATAGGGATGTATCAAGCTAAAAAACATTTATATTGTTGTTAATATTAGATAGTTAATTAAATTTGGCAATGTTGAAAAAATCCAGTTGTTAAACAGTTATAAAATGTATTATTATTATTATTATTATTATTATTATTATTATTATTATTATAGGAAGTAGTCTTTGCAGCAATCTCTCACCCTGAGCAAGCATGCGGCGACAGTGGAGATGAACCTCCAGCTGAACCAGACTTTGTAATAGAGCAGCTTTGAGTTGAGAGGAGAGCAGCCAGTTAAAGCTAAACTCCATAATATTTGGGTCTGTTGTACTTTCTACAGGGCAGAAAAACACAGAACAGAGAAGTTAATGGCAGCAATGGTTTAAAAATCTACCTCGGAAATAGCCACAGCTAGACACACTGGAGCACCGGACCAAATAAGCCACATAAGAAAGAGTGGACATTGTTAATGGCAGCAATAGCTACAAAGTTAATCACTATTAGAATACATAACAATCCACACATGACCTATAGAGGTTTTAAATCGGCAGCAATTATATCCGCCAGTATTTGAAGTTACTTTCATTACTACCATAGATCATCTTCAGCATCCTATTTTTGTCAGTGTGTCTCCATATTTCTGTTTTAGTTTATGCTTCACTTTTGGTTAATTTCATTTCTGACATTGTTTTTATTCTGTTTCATCATCATCATCCTCATCATGGCCTTTTGTGTCTTCAGGGATGAGGAGGAAGTAAAACCTCCCCCAGCTTCGTAAGTACCTCAGAGTCTAAAAAACCCTGTCCTGGCCAAACCTCCTCCCCGTTTCCCAACCTGACACCTCAATCCCACGACGAAAGTGCTTCCTGTCAGCTGACTGTCTGTGTTACCTGGACAGGTGGAATCCGTTCTCAGGGTTCAGTCAGTTGGTCAATAATGTTGCAGCCAATGTGTCCGAAGTTCTGCAGGTTAAAAGTCCGACTGACAACGAGTCGCAGACGTGAGTAAAACCGAGAAGGTGAACTGATTGGAGGTTGATCTAGACCAGTGAATGAGGATCATTCTCTACTTAAAAAAAACATGCTTACCACCATTTGTAAATAATCCAGTGCAGAAAAAAAAGTCTCTTATCAATAAAACATTATAGCTAATGGAACACAACAACTGAGAGATGGGAAACAGTCATAAAATAGTCTGGTTATTCAGAGCAAGGTAGAGATTGACGAAGCATTTGACTTGACGTCACTGCTCTTATTCTTGCAGGAAGTTACATCAGCAGTTTGAAATGTATAAAGACCAGGTGAAGAAGCTGGGGGAGGAGCCCCCTGCGGCTCAGACGGCGAGGGCGGAGTCTCCCACCTGCGGCATCTGCCACAAAACCAAGTTCGCCGACGGCTGCGGCCGAGCCTGCTGCTACTGTCAAAGTCGCTTCTGCGCCCGCTGCGGTGGGCGTGTCTCTCTAAGAGCCAATAAGGTCAGTGCGGAAGGTCATATTATTTACTAGTGTTGCACCGATACCGATACCAGTATCATTATTGGACGGGGCTCCGATCCAGCACTAAAATGGTGGTATTGGTATCGGCGAGTACTAACAAATAACATTTTGATGTTTGTATGTCACTTGAACGCAGCCTTCTCTCTCCTGACAAGTGTTATACATGTTATATAAGTTCATGAAAGTTGCACTATTTTGGCATTTGAGAGCCAAAACTCAGGGTTTAAAAGAGATTATTCAATTATTAATGTACTTTTACTGTCTTACTGTTGCACTACTATTATACATGTTATAATTTCACGAATGTTGCACTATTTTGGCCTTTGAGAGCCATAAGTTTATTCAACTATTGTCACCCATTCCAGGTAGCCAATAAAAAGTTCTACTACCCTAAGTAGTATGCAGTTTTTCATATATATACACACACACATCAATTTCAAACAGATGGTATCGTATCGGCCAATACTGCACAGCCAGGTATCGGGTATCGTCTCGGGGCCAAAAAATGCCATCGCCGCAACAGTATTATTGACCTAGATTTTTTTTTTTTTTTTTTTTTTGATGGTGTTTTCCCCCCTATATATTAATTTAATTGTAATGTTCAGAAATGTTCAAAAAGCAAAGGAAATTATTTAAATAACTACAAGTAAGACAACAAAACGTGTATTATGCTAGAGTATTCATACCCATGAAACTTCCACATGTTGCGTTACAATCGGATGTTTCATTGTGTTTTTATTTGCATTTTATTCAACAGACCAAGACAAAGTGATCGATCATTGTAACATGGAAGGAAATGGATTTATGGTTTTTCAAAATTAATAAAAAGTTTGATGTGTTTGCATAGTTTGCATCTATGTTTAATTTGATCCCAGTATAAACAACCTGCTCTGTAATTTATACTGGGATCAAACCTTAGTGAAACTAAGCAGGTTCAGGTTAGAAAGCTAGGGGTAGGTGGTATGGACTTTAGATTTTATGGTAATGTTGTGATGATGATTAAAAGTGATGATAAAAGACTAAGAGGCCCATGGGAGCTCTGGAGGAGCTGCAGAGATTCAGGGCTCAGGTGGGTGAGGCTGTGCACTTCTCAAACCCGGCCATTAAAAAGGAGAAGCAAGAAGAAAACCTTTAGTAAAAGAAAACCATAAGAAGTCAATTTTGCCATTTTCCACAAACAATTTAGGAAGAAGGTTCTCAGGTTAGATGTAACCAAATTTACAATAAAATTAAATATTTTTTTTTTTAGATCAAATCTCAGCTATAGAATGGTCCAGACCATTTTGATAGGCATGGGTCAATTTCCTTCCTATTCCCAATTATGTACTACTTTGTGTTGGTGTTTCGCACAAAATCCCAATAAAATGTATCAAATATGTGTGAAATGTGAAAATGCATACCAAATGTAGGCCTGTGAGCATGTTGGTGTTGTGTTTTTTTAGGTGATGTGGGTGTGCAACGTGTGCAGGAAGCAGCAGGAGATCCTCACTCGGTCGGGGGAATTTTACCCCAACGCGTCGCCTCCACACGCACCAATGCAGGGGGCACCGGGGGCCATGGGGCCCCTGAGTAATGGAGCTACAGAACAGTAAGTGTTATTTAAAAAGCTAAAAGAGAACAAACACATTTTGGTTTAGTTGTCTTCTTCCATTTGGAAGATTAGGGGCCCCTGCATCACGCCCAGAAAAATCTAGTTGTGGCGCTAAGAGGCCAACACCAGGACACTGGACACTTTCTCTCTCCCCCGTTCAGGATTTACAAGCTTCTGCGTTACATTGAGGCACAGTCTGACGAGTGTATACAGCCTCCGTGTATATATCCTTTTACTTCTTATTTTACTGTATTCTTATTTTTTGTCTGCACCATCAATGCCAAGTCAAATTCCTTATAAGTGCAAACCTACTTGGCGATTAAAGTTGATTCTGATTCAGAGTCCATTACGGTCCTTGTTTTCATCAGTAAGATTTAGGCAAACAAACAAACAAACAAATAAATAAATAAATAAATTAAGCTAAAAGAGTTGTTTTTTTTCTGGAAAAGTGCTTCTTAGAACCTGTTTAAGGCTAAGAAGGGTTTGCAGGTCTGGAACAATTTAGATAAAAATGACATTAACAGGTAGGAAAAGAGAAACTGAAAGAAACACCAAATGTTGTTGGGATAATTTTTTAAGCTTCTTCCACAAAGAGAATCATTTAACCCTCGGTTACGTCTGCAGGTTGTTACTGCTGAGTCAGTAAAATTCAGACCCGTCCTCTGATGTCTGACTCAGTCATAATTAGATCACACACAAAATTTACCTCCAGACCCCATGTTCAACACAGAGAGAGAGAGAGAGAGAGAGAGAGAGGCTGTACCTGCTTTCCAAAGCCCGCCCTCCCCATCAAACATGCACAGCCCCCATATACACAAACTCTGACACACACGCTAATCAGATTAACAGAATAATAATCCCGCAGCTCACTGGGGATTATTGCCGCTGCTAAATACAGCAGGCTAACACACACAGGCTAACAGGAGCTAGCACAGGTGACGTAATACCTTAGGTGGGCGGAGTCAGAGTGAGATGGATGGCACTGAAGAGAGGGAGTGTCATGACACAGGCTGCAAGGAAGGAGGGGGGGGGAGCATCAGTTGTACTCCAGCTGTCAGTTATAAACCTGCTGAGTGTGTGTTAATGTGTGTCAATGTGTCGTGTGTTGAACCGGCACACGAGGCTCACAGAAAGCCAGGAAGAGGCTCTTTGTTGACACACCTGAGCACAAAAAGCAGGTTTCAAACACAAATGTCTGGATCCTCGTCCGCCCGCAGAGTTTTATCCGGCTGAAATGAGCGTGCCAGCGTGTCGTCTTGCATCTGCATGACGGGTGTATTAGTGCACGCTGACAGGACACGGTAAACGCATGTAAGTATGCTCCCCGGACACTCGGTTATTAGTTATCTTCACTGGAGCGTTTGTCAGCTTAGTTGTTGGGAGAAGGATGGTGGAGCTGGATTTAGATGCCGAGCAGTGAGTGAGTTTTATTCTGAGTAGAAATGTTATAACTGCAGAATCTCTACAGTTGTTCTGCATTTAAAGAACTTTTAAATGATGCCATGAACACTTACGTAGGTTGAATGACCCAAAAGATTGCCAT
Organism: Fundulus heteroclitus; assembly: GCF_011125445.2. Taxonomy (NCBI): domain Eukaryota; kingdom Metazoa; phylum Chordata; class Actinopteri; order Cyprinodontiformes; family Fundulidae; genus Fundulus; species Fundulus heteroclitus. Next base: position 22,680,985 of record NC_046373.1, on the reverse strand, counting down.
GGTCAAAATTAAGGCGGGTACAGAGCTTTAAAAGCTGAAATTATTGCGCAACTCGTCTCCCTCGGCTTACATTTAAAAAATGGTTCACATTTGTGACCTGAGATCAGAAAAAAAGCTCAATTTCAGTCCTTTGATGTTTCTGTGAAATGTTCAATAAATGTCAGTTCCCTACACAGTCAGAAAAACTCTGGAAAATGATTTCATTGTTTTCCAGGTCTGGATAAGTATGGAAAAAAAGTATGGAAAATATTTTTTTCCTCTATTTCTTTCCTTGTTTCCTACCTTCTTTCTTTTTTGTCCTCTTTTCCTTTTAGTGTCCTACTTCCCTCCTTTTTTATTTGTGTGCTTCCCGTTTTCTTGCCCATTTGCTGTCTTTCCTGTGTGCTTTTTTCTTTTCTTGCTTGTCTTTCCATAGCATCCTCCACTCCTTTTCTCCAGTTTCCAGTTTATCCTACCTCACTTCTGTTTGCTCTTCCTTTCCTCCTTGTGTCCTACATCCTTCCTCTCTTTTCTGCATTTCTTTAACATGTCCTTTTTTTGCATCATACCTCTCTCTGTCTTCATTTCCTTGTATTTTACCTCCAGTCCAGTCTTGTCCAATTTTCCTTTTTTACTTCCTTGTATCCTCCCTCCATTTCATCTTTCCCTCCTTCTGTCTTACTTCGTTCCATTTGTTACTTGCTGTAGCGATATCTGCCATACAGCAACAGTAAACATTATGATTTAAAAAGACTGTTTAAGTACTCCTTCAGACTTAAATGAAAAAAAAAATACTACTTAAGCGAGTAAGTGTTTGCATAAACTTATCAAAGGAGAAGTGCTCATTGTTATCTGACTGATTTGCAGTATTTGAACATTTTATTGGTAATATTGATGTGTCTGCTATGGTTGGAGCAAATTAGAAATAAATCCTTCATGAAATAATGCATCTGATTTACAAAAAAGAAAACCCACAGAAAAAAAACACAAACCAGATGCAGAGATTTGTTGTGGGACTTTTTCTGATTTGCCAATTCAGTTCAGTTTTATTTATATAGCACCAATTCACAACACATGTCATCTCAAGGAACATTACAAAGCACTTTAAAGGCAATAAACTCATACAGACAGGTTGGTCAAAAAGTTTCCTCTCTAAGGAAACCCAGCAGGTTGCATCAAGTCTTAACAAGCAGCATTCACTCCTGGAGAAGCGCAGAGCCACAGTGGACAGTCGTCTGCATTGTTGATGGCTTTGCAGCAATCCCTGATACTGAGCATGCATGAAGCGACAGTGGAAAGGAAAAGTCCCCTTTAACAGGAAGGAAAAACCTCCAGCAGAACCAGAACCAGGCTCAGTGTGAATGGTTAGAGAAGACAGAGCAGAGACACAAAAAAGCATTGAAGCTCTGATCCAGGAAAAATGTCATAGAGGGTAACGGCAGATGATCTGCCCCCCAGGACGCTAAACAGAAGTTGTACCTACTATTAAGAGAAAAAAAGAGAACATAAAGTTAAAAGTTGAAATAACAACAAATAATTCCAAACTGGAGAACAGTAGGAGAACTCAGCAGAGTGAGAGAAATGGGTCTTTATGTCCTCCAGCAGCCTTAGCCCAGTCAGAAGCTTACATGCATTAATCAAAGGGACGAACATACATTTTATCTTTGCAATCATTTATTTCCAACCATCCATCTTTTGTCTTCTGCTCATACGAATTTGGGTCACGGGGGCAATGGGTCCAGGAGAGAAACTCAGACATCCCTCTCCCCAGCGACATGCTTCATGTCATTCTGGGGGAAACCAAGGCTCTCCCAGGCCAGATGGGATATTAGATTAGATGATTAGATTAGATTAGATTCAACTTTATTGTCATTACACAGGTCCAGGTACAAGGCAACATATATAGACCCTGCAATAGACTCTAGATCTTCCCCAGGGTTTCTTCCCAGTGGGACAGGCCCAGAAAACCTCCAAAAGGAGGCCCCAGGGGCATCCTTATCAGATGCCCGAACCACCTCAACCTTTCGATGAGGAGAAGCAGCAACTCTACTTTAAACTCTTCGCACCATGTCTAATTGTACGTTCACACTGACCACAAACAAAGCAAAGTTTTCGCATTAATCATCTGCGGTTTGTCGCTTGACATTTCGTCTCTCGGAAACAATCAGCGCAGCCAGTATTCCCCCAGCTCGCTTCACCATGTCATCAAATACGAGGAGCGTCTATCTGCTTACCGGTTAGATGTCCTCCTGTCTGTTCAGCTCACCGTGGTGGAGAAGGATTTTACTGAGCGAGTCACGGTACTGTATATAATGTAGAAAGCACCCGGTTTGGCAGGCACCACCACCTGTAGCTGCGTCTCGATGGCAGTCGCTTCCAGCAGCTACTTCCAGCTTTCCAGGACTCAGCATGAGGACCTCCTGGGGGGGACAGATCTCACTCCAGGACACAAACTACACACGTCTTAGGCCAGTAAATCCATCATTGTTCAATTAAAAAAAGTAAAAAACAAAGGAACTGGACTTGTTTTCCGTAGTAGAAGACGTTTCGCTTCCTCTCCAGGAAGCTTCCTGGAGCTTTTTTTTTTTTTACTTTTTTTTGGAATGACCATGACCTGGATGACTGAGAATCTTCACCAGCATAATTGTTCAATAGAAATATAGCCTAATTGTCCTAAATATGTAACATAAAAAAATTGTGCTTTTAAATAAATGAGCGAGGAGGACCTTCGACACGAATTGACAGAAAAGCTCAGATTTTTTAACTCAAGCGAAATTTGATTTTCCTCTTTGTGCCCAATTCGTGCCATTTGCATCGATCAAAGCGCCACGTTCGCGTCGCGGACCGTTAATTTGCTCTTGAATGCGCCTTTTACATGTGGACAACATCTAAATTACTCGCTCCATTCACCTTGATCTCGTTCAGTGTGAACGCACCTTAAGGCTGAGTCCAGCCACCTGCCAGAGGAAGCTAATTTCGGCCAGGATCTCGTTCTTTCAGTTATGATCAATACCTCATGGCCATATTTGTGGCTCAGCTCTTTCTTCACCACAACAGATGAAACAAGCTCCTGCATTAATCAGTCAGTCTGTTCATCCATCCATCCATCCATCCATCCATCCATCCATCCATCCATCCATCCATCCTACCATCACTGCTGAACAAGACACCAAGACCCTTAAACTCCTCCGCTAGAGGCAGAGGAGAGGCAATTATAACATCATAATGTAAGTAATGCGTCCAAGTCTTTAACCATCTGACCTAAAGTGTCCCCCTTTAGAAGAAAAATAAATGTTCAGCAACAACTCAAGACCCAAGTATCAAGACTATCATAAACCTGCTGGAACATCAGTGCCATTGTTCATATTTGAGCTGGTTTTACTTTGCCGTGGACAGAGGGGGACGGCAGGTTTTGCGGCAGAAACCTCCCGGTCAATATTTCCATCTACCCACACGGACCAGCCAAAAGTCTTCTGGAGAAATATTTTACAATCAGACAATACAATGACGGATCAGTTTGACGAGACGAAGCAGTCGAGCGGGGCAGTTGTCAGGTTATGGGGCTGTTTCATCGCCATCTTTATGAAGGACGAAGAGTAGAAAAGTTGGTCCCAAACACAAGTTAAACCTGGTTAGAGTGGGTTAGACAGGCTGACCGTCATGATCTCAGCCTGATGGGAAATATGTGAACTATTCTTAAAAACTGGGTTCATGCCAGGAAATCAACCACCTTAAATGGACCATTTCTTCATAGAACCGTAATCAGATCTCCAGCCTGATTGAAAGCAGCCTCTTGTTAATTACCATGAACTTCTGTTTCAACATCAAATATGCTTCTTGGTTATTAAATTAAGACAACAGCTATAAAAAAAAATTCCTTTTCACCGAACAGCGAAAAAGAGAAAAAAAACGCCGCTTCAGTCGATACAAATGACGTCTCCTCACATCTGATTGGTTTGTTCTGTGTGTCCGACAGGAGGCGGAGCCCCTCGGCGTCGTATTACGATGGCGGCAGGATGCCTCGCTCGCCTTCCGACCACGGCACGGATCGCCGCCCCCGCTCGCTACACAGCTACCATGGCAACGGCGAGGAGGAGCTACGCGTCCAGAGGCGACCGATCAAAGACAGACGAGGCCGCTGGCACTCACAGGTGGGTCGCACAGATTCAAACTTTATCTGCTTATAAATCTGTGTGTTCGTTATTTATACAGATAAGTCCATAATTATGCATCTACCCCTGACAGATTTAGATGGAAAAAATTGTTTTCAGCTAATCAAAAAGTTTTATTTCTGAACAGAACAAAAACAAAAAGGAGAATCAAGCTTGAATAAGATCACACTGCAAAAATGGAATAAAAATAAGTAAAATGTTCGTAAAATTTGTGTATTTGTCCTTGATTTGAGCAGGTAAATAAGATGATTTGCCAATGGAATAGGATTTCTGCACTTAAAATAGGAACAACTCATCTCCATCATCTTATTTCAAGTGCAGGATGTCTAATTATCTTATTTTAGGGGGTCAAAATACTTATTCCATTGGCAGATAATCTTATTTACCTGCTCAAATCAAGGACAAATGCACTAACTTTAAGAACATTTTATTTATTTTTAGTTCCGTTTTTGTAGTGCATTAATCTGTTTTTAACTTTAAAGAAATTGCATGTCTAAAATTATAATATTATAATAACAATAATGAATGGACAAATCCGTAATAATATTACATGAAATCCAACCCTTTTTTTTATCATTGCTAACCAGCTTTTGGCATGTTTTCACTGATATGTTGATCTTTGTCATCACCCTTATTTATTTTACACCCCGGAGGGCCACTCCAGATTGTTTTTATTACTTCAGGTTAGAAGAAACATGTTGGAAAACTGAACAGATTACTGTGAAGCAGAATCAGCCAGCCGCTATGAGGCACTGAGTGGTTTTGGGCTTTACTGTACATACAAAATTCTTGGTTATACCAATGAGTTATGAGTTATAATAATGACACACCTGCTTTGAAATGTAATATTTATTGTGGGGATATAATTTCCACCAATGTTGTACTGTTCAAAAGTGAATTTCTTTTCTATTTCTTCGTATTTACTTCATATTTATTAGTTTTTATTCCATTTAATGATGGTAAAATATGTGATGTTTGTTTAAGTAGGTTTGCCTTTATTTTCAGATTCTCTTGAAAAATGCATCCAGTTGATGCTGTGTGTAACAACAATGCTAATATATTGCAGCTACTCTTTAAAGCCTGATTTCTGACTCAGCAGTTGAGTAAAGACGCTTCAGTTTTAGTTAAAAAAGTACTATAATTAGAATTGTTAAATATATATTGAATTATTTAGAACACATTTTTCTAAAAAATATAAGCTGATTTAAATTTGTTTGCATTCTGATGTTATTTTAGGTCCAATTTAAAACATAATACCTCAGTTATAACCACACTAAATCATTACAAATGAATTTGAAAACAATGAATTCTTTCTTTTAATTAATACAATTAAAGATGGAGGGATTTCAATGGTTTTAAAAGCTTCTAGCTCTGCTAGGACCATGCCAAGCTCAAGAGAATGGGGGTTTGACAGGTTTAAATAATCTGCATTTCATGAGGAATAATCAAGACCAGGTTTGACTAGGCTGCAAATCTTGGGAAATATGTGGAACAACTACTTTGACTGAACTGATTGTCAAATTTTATTTAATATTCTCGCTGAGTAAAAAATGCCTCCAAAATCTGTTATGAAGTTATTTTAATTGTGGCACAAAAATCTGAAATCAGGGATTTAAAAACATCACCACCGGTCTCATTTTGCTCCTCCTCTGGCTTATCTCTTTCCGGCATGAACTTCACTCTTGATAAACATTATTGTTCATCTCTCAGCTTATTTTATTTATATATATATATATATATATATATATATATATATATATATATATATATATATATATATATATATATATATATATATATATATATATATATATATATATATATATAAAGTTGTGCTGCCTTCCCATAAAGAAAGGTTTAAACGCTCTTTGCTCAGAGGATGGATGCAGTATCATCCTGAAAAAGTTACTTCATCATCGCAGGACCTGTTGCAGATTGAATTATTTCCACAAATATGTAAAGGGTTTCACAGGAGGTATGTTGTGTGGCCAAATCTAGTCTAAATCTGACCACAGACTTTGAAAGGGAGTGGATCTAATGTGGTCCAAATGCCAAAGCTAGATTAATAAAAAACATTTACCAAAGTGCTGAATCTGAAGCTAACTGGAGTATTTTTAGCTAGACTTGGCTTAGGATGTTGACCTCTTCTCTCCTCCTCGATCAGGACCACCCCTTTGACCAGGTTCTGCTGGACCATGAGTTACGGCGGCGGCAGGAGGAGGAGTTTCAGGCTCGCTACCGGAGTGACCCCAACCTTGCTCGATACCCCGTGAAGCCGCAGCCGAGCGAGGAGACCATGAGGATGTTGGCTCAGGTCGGCCGGGTCCGCCACCAGCGTCGGCACAGCGACGTCTCCCTGGCTGCTGCAGAACCTGAACACCTCAACCTGAGACATACAGGTAAGTTAACACCAGACTCACTGTTGATGCCTCGCTTTTCCATGTCAGACTTAAGCCTGACCTGTTTTTTTTTATTTTTTATTTTTTGCTCCTCAGCTGTCCGCCAGAATCGGCCTCAGGGGCTGATTGGTTCTGGAGGTCAGAGATCGTTCTCGGTTGACAGGACTCCCAATCATCTCAGCCCTACATCCCCTCGCCGCAGCCCACTGCCACACCAACTCTTGGACCCGAGCTCCGCCCTCAAGAGGAAACCCCCCAACGAGAGCATGGCACAGAGGGGGAGGATGATGGGGAAGATGCGCGTGATTGGGAGTTTCAGCAGTTCAGAGGAGGAGCTGTTGACCACACCTGAATACACCAGCTGTGATGAGCCTGACAGTAAGTGCTTAAAGGTGTAGGAGGCTACAGGTCGAACTGTTTGTTATTGTTTATGAAACGACAAACTCGTTTTTTGTAAAGTGTGTGGGGGATGAAGGGTGTAAAATCCACAGTGTTGTCTGCTTTAGGACTGAGTAAGTTACAGCTGTGTCTTAAAGGCAGGGTTTCCTCCAGCGTATTATAAGCCTGGGGGACCACCAGGCTTATAAACATCGCCTGTTTGTTTTAAATGTGTCGTTGTTTGAGAGCGGTATAAAACGGTGAGTAAAGGTCCTGTCAGGGAGAAATGTTCCCGGTCGAAATAGCTGACATGCTAGGTGTTATTAGCTTTACACACACTTACACACACCAACCCGGTATTGTGCGCACTTCCCACATCTCACGCCGACACCTGCGGCCAGGATTTGCCCATTTTCTGGGGGAAATCCTATAAAGATATATATATAGCCATGTTATATGTCTATGACAAAAAGACCAAAATCCAGTTGATTATGATTAAAATAGCGTTATATACTCCAAGTATCCATCCAAATATTGTTTTGATTTTGGAGCCTAAATAGAACCCCAGTAACGGGCGCGATGAGCTGACATAAACAGATGTGGCGCCATCTACTGGCAGTATCGCAGAATTATTAGAAAGCCAGATGGTCGCCATTCACGCAGCTGCTGAATAAGTTCTGATCGAGCCGACCGTGCTGTGATGCCTCGTGGAAAAAGACAAACATCCTCTTGTACCTTTTTACTTTTGATCTTGGGCTTCATCCAATACCCTAAAATATAGCTCCCAGCTCCTATTCTCCAACAATAAGAACTACTGGATCTATGGATCTTGACGCAGCACATTCATCTCTCTGGAATGACGCCACATGTTGCTTTTAGGTAGCCATGTACTGAAAAGATAGTTAGAATAATATCAAGCCACTTATATCAAAAACAAATTAAGGTTAATTAAGTTTTATACTCTTTCAGGAGTATATTGATGTTATCCGTCTACATAAATTCATAGCTACGTTATGTAAATGCAGTAAAGCCATTGCTCTAAAGATTACCCAGAACCCCTTGCTACTTGTACTACTGACTGCAGTTACAGATTAAATAGTTGATGGTGGTGTTCTCCCACTTAGCAGGGTGTCCTTATGATGTTTCCACTTTTTAATTGATATACACCTGCGCTGTGTTTTCTGGACAAAGAAAGGGAGCAAGGGAATGGTTTAGATTAAAGTTTACTCACTTTATTAGAAAGGCCCAGAAAAATCACTGAGACTCTGTGGCAAGACTTGAAACCTGAAGTTCATTTTTAATATTAGAATGGGCAAACATGTCAATTTCCAGATGTTCAGTGCTGGTACACAGGGTTGCTATGCAGATAAATGGGGAAACAGCTCAAGGGGAGGAATTAAATAGGCTACACTGTAAAAAGTTTTCTTGAAATGAGTATATTAGTCCTGTTGTGAACAAATAAATAAGATTATATGCCAATGGAATGAGTATTTTTGACTCCTAAAATAAGATACTGCACTTGAAATAAGATGGAGATGAGTTGTTCCTATTTTGAGTGAAAGAAATCTTATTCCATTAGTAGATCATTTTAACTGGCATGTTCAAATCAAGGACAAATACACTAATCTCAAGAAAAATTTCCTTACTTTTGGCTCTGTTTTTGCTGTTCTGGGGTTCAGAGCAGAGGGATGAGTAGATTTCCTGTAAGTCATTTAAACATGAAAAGCCCTGTGAGTTAGAGAAAGTGTTAAATTAATTTTAGGGTTGAAAGGATGACCAATGCAGACTGCTGATATAAATTAATACACTACATATGCAAAGAATGACCTTTGGTATTAATTTATTAAAACCCAATTTTTATATTTTTATATGATTTTTTTTCTAGAAGAAATTCTATTATTAGATAAATTAAACTTAAAACAGAGGTGGTATCTGCCATAGTGAAATAAGCATGTGTGTTTGACTCTAGAGTTTTCACACAACAGAACATTGCATTAGTTTAGATGTTCTTCTGCCCTCTAGTGGAAATGTGACGTATTTTTTCCCTTATTTCTGGAACTTGTGGCTTTCAGTCTGATATCATGAGTTTTCAGGCTTTAAACTGAGAGAGGAAGCGGGAAGGAGGGAGAGCTGAGCAGGAGACACGGTGTATGTGTTCTCTGCGTCTCTGACTTAAATTAGCTCAGTGTGGTAATCTTCTTACAGCTGAATCTGGCTTCACCTCCAACCAGCTTCACCTGCACTTCCTTAGCCTCACAACAGAGGGTTCCAGTGAGACCCCTGCCACACCAGTCAATTCTTTAACCCCAATCTGTTCTATATTTTGGTTGCAGGTTCTTGTTTTGTTTTTTTCAGAGTAGTGGGGTTCTACATTATAGGACTTTGTTGTTTCCCAGGCTTAGTCTGTTCCTGTCAATACGCATTGGGCAGCACTTTTGTCTTTTGTTTTTGTTCTTTTCTGGAGTACCACCAAACCCCACCACTAGTTTAATGATGCCGAGTGGTCGCCAAGAGATTGGTAAAATAATCTCTGTCTATATTCACCAAGCTGACTTGCAGTGTGAGCGAGATAGTTCTTGTCTGCACTACAAAAAGGGAACTAAAAATAAGTGAAATTTTCTTGAAATCAGTGTATTTTTCCTTGATTAGACCAGGTAAATAAGACTATTTGCCAATGGAATAAGATTTTCGCACTTAAAATAGGAACAATTCCTCTCCATCATCTTATTTCAAGTGCAGGATGTCTAATTATCTTATTTTAGGGGTAAAAATACTCATTCCATTGGCAAATAGTCTTATTTAGCTCCTCAAATCAAGGAAAAATACACTGATTTCAAGAAAATTTCACTTACTTTTAGTTTCCTTTTTGCAGTGTGCTCCCATATTCAGGGGTCCCCACAGCATACCTTCACAATTTAAAGACTTAAACCACTACAGCGTGGAGGGACTACACAACTGTCTGGTAGGGGAACAGTGATAATTGGGGGGCAGGAATATTCTGTACTTTCTGCAGCAAACTATATTTACTCTGGCATTTTCTCAGTCGCCACTTCTAAAGGACTTTAAATGTTGGAACCGTGTGATGGATAATGGCCTATTTAAAACCTTGGTACCTTTTTTAAACTTGTAAAAGATTTTATCTCTTTCTAAGTGTAGATAACATTTGCGTCGTAGTGGTCAGTAAGAAGAAGGATGCAGCACGTGCTTTAATATTGTTTCACCTTACATTCCTGAGCTTTGGAAATTAATATTTATTGGGCTTTTCTCCAAGCATTGTAGCTCAGGTTGGCGTGAAATGAAACTTCTCATCAACACATGAGGATTGCACCACCAAACAAGGCTCTTGGTGTTCCACTGAACATTTTCTATGCTGTTTTCAAGCTTCAATTACCATGCAAAGCTTTTCTTTATGGAGTTATGCTGTTTTTTTGTTTTAGTTTTTTCTCCATGTTGCTGGGTGTACTGTTCTCTTTCAGCTGCCTCGTGGTCCGTTTATGCAGAAACACTCCTGAGAGTTCGGTCTTCAGCGTTTTGGATCTTGACGTCATAAACGTCAACGTATTTGAGTTGCTGCGTTCAGTTAATCTTCTGCGTCTCTGGACCCGAAGTCAGGAGAAACAATGAAGTCCGATTGGCTCAGAGTGACTCCCGGCTCCTCCCATCAGGTTCAGAAGTGATAGATCAGCTCAGAGTCGCTGACGGCGCGTTGCTGGAGACACCTCCGCAGGAGATGACATAAAAACCTTCAACGACGCCGACTGGGAAACCTTCAAAAGAATCCCGGAGAACCTGTCTGACAATCCGGTCCTGTCTGGAGAAGAACAACTCAGCCTGCCTGTTCTGGTGCTGTTGGGTCACCGAATCACCGTCTATGCTCTTGGTCAATTGGATTACATGTGAAGAGTGTGGATTATCGGGAGTCACTGCAAGGAAACAGGAATAGAAACGTTGCTGGAGGGAACAAAAGCTGCGGACCACCAGTCAGCAAACATGAGAACCAGATTCATCCAGGAGATCCGGATGTCCTGCTGATCTGGACTCCTCGTAGTTCTTCTGGAAGCTGCCTGGATTTCTGGAACTTCTTTTGGGTCCTAACGTGGCGGAAAAGGTGTGGAGTTGATGAAACGTTGCCTCCCAACCCACCCGCTCTCTGACCTGCAGGACCCGCATTGAAACAAAGAGCAGGTTTACACAGCAGGTGAAGTTTAACTCCGGGCCACAATGCTGTCGCAGCGAGAGGGCTGGACTCTGTGTTTGGCCTGAGTTAATCTCGTTACGGACAGGTATGAGCTGCCCTGCAGCCTGCAGGCAGAGCTCGGGGCAAATCGTGTTCCCACACTCAGGGAGGAGGAGGAGGAGGACCGAGGAGCCGCAGGTTCAACTCCTGCTCTTCTTCTCTTCTTCTGCATCTGAAGCCTCGTCCTTTTTCATGGCGTCCCCGCAGACCTGTGAGTACTGCAGAGCTTGAAGATGCTTTCTGGCAGCGACCTGCGAGTAGACACTTCCTGTCCACTTATAGTGGTCTAAATTGGTCTAAATTTACTTGGATTCAGACTCCTTGATTGATGTGGGCTCCCGAGTCAAACCCCCGTCAGAAAATTATCACAGCCACGCACAACCCTTCTGATCTGTTCAAGTAATACACTGTATTGTTTTGATTAATATACAATAAACTATGAAGTGAGATATTGTCTACTGTGGAGAACTTACACGGATGAAGTTCCTTCAGATGTAGGCGATCTTTCAGGAGCGGAGGAGCAGCTGTCAGACGCCCCCCCAGCAGCGGGGGAAGTTGTTTACTGTAGGAAGAGTTTGCAACTTGGTTAGGAAAAAAGCTGCTGTGCACCGTTCTTAAGTGAAGTCAACATTTTCTGTGAAATGAGGTTAAAAAGGCTGTTTTTCTTTACCTGATGATGTTAAACTTGGCTTGGTCCAGGCTGCTGCCTTTAAATGTTTATTTTACAGGGTTAAATAGTATGAGTCAAACAACTTTTGGATTAATACTTGATAACTTTGTGAAACAAACTGAAAAAATATTCCTCGGATTGCAGAATCTGGTTTGTCTGCTGTGTTTTTTCTGTTTCTCTCTTCCTAATCTACTCTGTCATTGCAAATATACATTCCCAAAAACAATGTGTCTTTTGCATCTTAGGGAGCAGTGGGCAGCAATCTGGGGCTAAGGCTGGGTCTTGTTCAAGGACACGTAGTGGCAGTCTGCGGGGTTTGAACATTTTGAGAAAATGTTTGTTTTTCTAAGCTCTTTTTGAGTTAAACTATGATAACAAAAGGCTTTTGACATTTCTTAAACAGCGTGCCGACGTTACAGTTGATGCTTGTAAGCAGTTTCACTTGTACCTGGTAAAAAGGACCTCCTCTGTCTGCCTAGTACTCTGTGCTCCTCGGTCCCAATAATTTAATTTAATTCAGTTCATTTACATTGCAGCAATTAACAGATTTTAAAGCGGTTTACAAAAAAAGGGGGGAGGGGAGACCATTACATTATGGCATTCCTCAGGGTTTGCTTTTAGGCCCTCTCTTTTTTTTTTTTTTTTTTTCTACTGGTATGTTTTCCTTGCCAAGATTGCCACAACCATTTATGGAGCAACTGCTTTCAGAAGCAACTACTTTTTCACAATGCGCCTGGTTGTTTTGTACAACCTTCATCCTTTATTAACTCAAAACATTATCTAAAAAGAGCTTTTTTTTTTACTTACTGTGGCAATGTTTATCAGAAATAAGACGAGTTTGATCTTTAAAAGTGTGACATTTCCACATCAGTACCTGATTTGTTGGATTATTTAGGTCCAGAACGGAGGTTAAAATCTCAGCTGCTGCTCAGTGTTCCAGCTTTTAAATGAAAAATGATTGATGATGGAGCATTTACTTATTTTTTTGTTTTGTTTTTCTGTAGTTTGTTACTCCTTAACCTTTAACAACTCGTTGGAATTGCAAATATACCTTTTTTAATTTGTCTTAATAAGAACACTAAGTTTTGAAACCTGTAAAAAGAGATAAATATATTAAACATCTCAGTTAACAAGCTAACCAAAAACAGCTCTATTAACATTATTTCCCCACATTTTAGGACAATTCTGTTACTATTCAAATAGCAACAGCTGACTTTTTGGCTTTTTAAATTGGATCCCTTGTTTTATTTGTGAATGTTTTTAAAGAATATAACACCATCGACATACGACAAAACCCAAAGAGAGGCTTCTGTTAAAAAAGGAACAGCATAAAATATTTTTAAAAAATTGCAATTATTGCTTAGCAAAATTTAGCCATTAACAATAAATTGTATGGTTTTTAAATTCACACTTGTACTCTGCTCAAAAAAATTAAAAGAAAACATTGTAAAGACATCAGATCTCTATTAGAAAGAAAAACATGCTGAATATCCATACTAATAAGGAATGTTTAATGTTAGGAACAAAAGGATGCCACGTCTTTTGATGAAAAGGATCGACCCACAGAGGGTTTAATCCAAAGTCGCAGAGAAAGTGAAACTAAAAAACTGACGCTGTAAGCTGGTCCAGTTTGCAGAGATGTTATTGCAGCAACACATTTGGCCCATATATGCTTAGATATCTCCTCCCAGATCCTGACCAGGGCTTTGTAGTGTTCATCCTGTTTCCCGTTGCTCTATGGAGCAGATACCGGTCCTGCTGATGGGTTAAGTACTTTAGACGGCTCTGTCCAGCTCTCCTAGAGTAACTGTCTGTCTCCTGAGACTGTGCTGGGAGACACAACAAACCTTCTAGTAATGGGACGTTTTGATGTGCCACCCTGGTGGAGTTGGACTGACTGTGCACCCTTTGTAGGGTCCAGGTATTGCCTCACGCTACCAGTAGCGACACTGACCCCGGTCAAATGGAAAAATACTGAAAAGCAGACAAAAAGTTTGGAAAAGATATATTTCTGTGGCCTCATCCTACAAAACCCTTCCTGTTGTTGGGGTTGTCTCGTTGTTGCCTCTTTAGTGCACCTGTTATTCATTTCATTAACATCATTACAGCGAATACCTGATTAACAACCTCCTCTGCTACTGAACCGCCCAGCTCAATATTCCAGGAGTGTAACTTCATATAAAACTCTGATTTAAATAAGTTTATTTTATTATATTTATGCATTTTCAAAAAAAAGCACTTCTTCTCTTTTCTCTCCTGGTGCCAAACGTTGTTAAGCAGGATGTCACGTTGAGTTATGATCCTACGCTGAAGGAAAACGGATAGTAGAACCCAAGCATGATTTCAATGTGTAGACATATTTTAAATAAATAAAAAAAAAAAAGCTTTGTTGATTTGGGCGTTCCCGAGTTTAATATGGAGGTGTTGAGTCAATTTCATGGCATGGCATTGCGTGCAGATCTGGCCCCTTGGCTGTAAAAACAAAAGCTCTGATTTGAACTGCATTACTTTATTTTTGCGTTACAAGGACAAAAAATAAAACCTATTAAAATGAGTACAATGCACAGGCAAGTTAAAGAAAACACGACGAGCATGTTGGAAGTACTTTGGTTTAGACCGGAGGAAAGATTATGGGTACAACAGCTCCTCTAACTCTTCAAACATCTGTCTGAGGAGCCCGTCCTCAGACAGGCAGACTGCATTTTAGCAGAAACCTCTCATGTTCTCCCTTCTTAGTAGGTCTTACTAAGCTCAGGACGAAGATAAGATAGGCTGTATTGATCTCACATTGGAGAAATTCACACGTCACATCGGCTCAGTAATCAGTAGTCAGAGGAAAGAGGAATCAAGTAGGACGAGGTGCATCAAATTTATACACAGTGTGTCCTCGTAATACCATGGATCAAAAGGAGTAGGTAAGAAAAAGCAAGAAAGAAAAAATACAAAAAGAAATAAGGCAGAGGATGTCTTCTGTACATTCACTGTGGCTTATACGCGTGTGTATTGACATATATTCGGGCATGGTAGCAGCAGAAGTCACTTCTTTCAGGAATGAGTGGTGCTAAAGGTGTGGTGCTCTTCATCACAGGCACAAGAGCTGAACATGTCAGGAAGAACGCAAAACTACCTAGATAAGAAATCCCTTTATGAACAGTTTGGTCCTTCAATAATGTATTTAGGTAACTTTTTATTGTGTTTTTTTTATATACTTACAATTTCCAGTTAAACTTTGTTAGCTTCTTAATGAATTTGTGCAGAAGAGTGCAGTGGGGTCTGGGAAGTCTAATCCCTTCTGTCCAGGAAAGTTTCTCCCATGGGGAGAGAAATAAAGAGCTTTTGACTTTAAAGTACCTTCTTTAACCAGAGATGGATTTTTAAAACTATTTTTGTATTTAAAATAATTTTCTTGTTTCCAGGAGACATGGAGAGCCAATGGTGGGATCATGGTGCCTGGCACAGCGAGCCTGCGCCTATGTCTATGGTAATTTCCACCAGCCGGTCCTCAATGCTAACACGCTTTTCATCATTCAACCTTCCCTTAAATCTTTCGTTGTTGTGAATACATAAAGTTCCTGTTTTTTTTTTAATAATGTTTAAAAAAAAAAAGAAGCAATATTTGTATCTCTTTGTAACCCATTAGCAGCCGGTCACGTGGCAGCCATCCAAAGATGGTGAGCGTCTGATTGGTCGAATCGTCCTGAACAAGAGGATGAAGGACGGGACGGTTCCTGCAGACACAGGAGCCCTGCTGGGCCTCAAGGTGATGCTCCTGTTTCTCATTTTATCATCGTCTCAGTGACGCTCTGTGGCCTGCTGACGGCCGACCTGTTCGCAGGTTGTTGGTGGGAAGATGACCGAGTCTGGCCGTCTGTGTGCGTTTATCACCAAAGTGAAGAGAGGAAGTCTCGCAGACACCGTGGGACATTTGAGACCAGGTAGGCATGAAGTTATCTAGGCAGATGGTTTGTGTTTACAGATGAGGTGTTGCATGTGGCTTTTGGTCAATATGCAGCATGAAAAGGTGGTGTTAAACCGACCCGTGACTTCTCCTTGTTTTAATAAGAGGGGAATTTCTCAGAATCGTGTGAAGTGGTCTTGCTCTGGTTTTTCTGAAGGTTGCTGTTGGACTTTGAATGGCAGCTGTTCTCTACTGTTCATCAACCTGATGGTTTGATAAACAAAAAAAGTCCAAATGAAGATGTAAAAACAAAACTGAGACAGCCTGGAGATGAGGCAAGGCAAGGCAAATTTATTTGTATAGCACATTTCAGAACCAAGAAAATGCAACGTGCTTAACATGATTAAAACATAGTAAAATAAAACAGAATAAAAGCTAGTTGTAATAAAATGTAGAAACAAAATAAAACATGGGAGAATAGAAACTAAAAGAAAATATTAAAAACAGTTGGACCACAAAGTTGAACTAATTATGTTTAAAACCGTTTAATTAGAACAGTCGAAGGAAATCCTAAACAAATGTGTTTTTATCTTTCATTTAAAAGAACTTAGGCTTTCAGCACTTTTACAGTTTTCTGGAAGTTTGTTCCAGATAAATGGAGTATAGGAACCAAATGTTGCTTCTCCGTGTTTTTAATTGAGAGAAAATTCTCCATTTTAGAAGTAAAACATTACCAAAATCTTTGGTGATATTGAAACATTACCATAACCTTTCAATATGGAGCACATTGCTCCATATTGAAAGGTGAAACAACCTTTCTAAGGCTGTGGCAGGTTGTACATCTGCAGCCTCTTGACCTTTTCCACATTTTATCATGTTACAACCACACAGTACAATATGTTTAATTGGGATTTTATGTAATCAACAAAAACACAATGTAGTGGGTAACTGTGAAGTGGAAGGAAACATTTTTATGGTTTTCGATATCTTAACTAATGCAAAATGTGTGTGCCATGGATTTGTATTCAGCCCCCTTTACTTGAATATACCCCTAAATAAAGTACAATAGAAGTCATCTAGTGAATTCTGTCTGTAATTTAATTTCAGTCTCAATCCAGCCTCAGAGGTTTGTTTGAGGACATTAGTGAACAAACAGAATCACAAAGACTAAAGAACGTGGCATACAGGTCAGGTTAAAAGCTGTGGAGTTTAAAGCAGGGTTAGGTTAAAAACTGCAATCTAAAGCTATAACATATCATAGAGCAATGTTCAGTCATTCATTGCAAAATGAAAAGAGTATAGTACAGCAGAAAACCTATCAAGATATGGCTAGTTACCTAAACTGACAGGCCAGGAGAGGAGGGACTTAATTAGAGAAGCAGCCAGGAGGACCATGGTACCTCTGGAGGAGCTGCAGAGATCCACAGGCGTCTACTGACAGGACAACTATTGGTCTGGCACTTAATGAAACTTGATTTTTATTGATGATTGGTGAGAAAAAAAGTCCTTGTTGTGAGAAAACCACGAGGGATCTTACCTTTGGTTTGACGCAGGACATGTCGGTCTCACAGCAAACATGGAAGAAGGCGCTCCAGATAAGAGCCAAGCAGATTTTTCTTTCTGGTCTTTGTGCAAACGCTGCAAGTGGTGGTGGCAACATCCTGCTGGGGCCTCTGCAAGGTCAGAGTTGCTGGGAAGATGCATGAAAGAAAACATAGTCCTACAGCCAGAGCTACACTTTAATGGTTTTAGACAAAAGCATGTTCGTCTGCTGGAATGGCCTAGTCAAAGTCTAGTCCCAAAACTAATTAAAAATTGGTCACAAGGCTTGAAAGTTCGGTTTTACAGACATTTTACATCTAAATTAATGACAGGTGAGCTATTGGGCAAAGATGTAAATGTGCAAAGCTGGTGGAGAGACGTACTGTAGCTGTGATTAGATTACATCCATCATTCACCCTGGAGGGCCGAATACGAGGCTGCGCCGCTCTCCTCAGATGTTGTTTTTATAAAATATACTAAGCACCAAGTATCTTTTTACTTCCAAATCACTCCTGCATGCTTTATTTCACTTTCACTTTGTAAGCAGCTGTGCTGTGGTGAAGTTGGTAGCACTGCTGCCTTGCAGGAAGACAGTCCTGAGTTTGAATCCTGGCCTGAAAAGTCTTTCTGCATGTTCTCCCTGTGCAATGCGCCTGTTCTCTCTGGGTACTCCAGCTTCCCCCAGCCGTCTGTTAAAATGATCAGACTGTGGATCTCCGACTGCTGGGTTAATCGGTCTCTCCAAATTGCCCTCAGGAGTGAGAGAGTGTCGGTGTTTGTTTGGTTTTTAGTCCTGCGTGTCTCTGTGTTGCCCTGTGATGGACTGGGGACATGTCCAGGGTGAACCCGCAACCCTGCA
The DNA here is from genome assembly GCF_011125445.2 of Fundulus heteroclitus. Lineage (NCBI taxonomy): Eukaryota > Metazoa > Chordata > Actinopteri > Cyprinodontiformes > Fundulidae > Fundulus > Fundulus heteroclitus. The sequence goes on along the minus strand of NC_046373.1, from coordinate 22,662,851 downwards.
GGGACAAGCAGGCATAGACAGTGGACGGATGTGTAAAAAAGCTTAAAGGATAGTTTTTGGTGTCATTGTCACCTTTTGAAATGGCTCATTGGCTTTTTGCAGGGTAAACTGTAGTAAAAGTTAATTTTTTGGTGTCCCTGTTGGCGTTTTCAACATCAACCTCCTTAATCTTCAGGTGATCAGGTTCTGGAGTGGAACGGTCGGGTTCTTCAGGGCGCCACATTCAACGAGGTCTACGACATCATCATGGAGTCCAAACCAGAACCGCAGGTGGAGCTGGTGGTGTGCCGACCCATTCGGTGGGTCGCACTCAATGCTTGGTCCAAATAAATGACAAAAAATGTCGACAGATTGTCCATCTGAGAGCATTTCTAACCTGATATTAACAGACGCCTGTTCGTTCTTTCTCAGCAGAGACGTTTCAAGGGCAGCTGACGCCTCCAGCGTTCACCTGGACTCCAGTGAGTTTTTACATAAGAATATTATTCACCGGAAACTCACAGAAAACCACGACAGAGATAATTTTTTCCTTCTGTTCACCAAAAACCTGCTTCCTGAAAGCCGCTGGGCTGTTTTCAGACACCAGGCTTCTGGTCATTTAGACGCTGCTGTAGTCAATGTTAATGTTTCTGCAGATTTCATTCAGGTAGACTTGTGAAGCTGGAGATGATTAACCTATTTCACTTCTCTGTCTGACATTAAATCTTAAAAGGTTTTCCTGTTTTAGCTCAGTTAAGCTTGATCTGATTATCTCCATCTGTCAAAAGCCAGAATAATGGGAAAGGCTGTTGGCAGATTCTTTTGGGTTCCTTCGCCGTGGGGAAAAGTCGGGAATTATTTCAGGGATTTCTAAGAAAACAAGAATATGGGAAAATATTCACATTCACAGACTTTATTCCCCATCCCACTGTCTAAATGAAATATTCTTCCTTTAGACACTACATCCGTCCTTCTCTATCCTTCCTCTTATCTTCCTTCCTTCCTTCCTTCCTTCCTTCCTTCCTTCCTTCCTTCCTTCCTTCCTTCCTTCCTTCCTTCCTTCCTTCCTTCCTTCCTTCCTTCCTTCCTTCCTCTTGTGTTCATTGGTATTTCCTTGGTTCGTTAGTTTGTTCCTTCCTTCCTTCGTTGTTTGTGCCTTCCTTCGTTCCTTCGTTCCTTCCTTCGTTCCTTCCTTCCTTCGTTCCTTCGTTCGTTCGTTCCTTCCTTCGTTCGTTCGTTCGTTCGTTCCTTCCTTCCTTCCTTCCTTCCTTCCTTCCTTCCTTCCTTCCTTCCTCTTGTGTTCATTGGTATTTCCTTGGTTCGTTCGTTCGTTTGTTCCTTCCTTCCTTCGTTGTTTGTTCCTTCCTTCGTTCCTTCCTTCCTTCTTTTCTCTTGTGTTCATTGGTATTTCCTTGGTTCGTTCATTTGTTCCTTCCTTCCTTCGTTCCTTCCTTCCTTCGTTCATTTGTTCGTTCGTTCCTTCCTTCCTTCCTTCCTTCCTTCCTTCGTTCCTTCCTTCCTTCTTTTCTCTTGTGTTCATTGGTATTTCCTTGGTTCGTTCATTTGTTCCTTCCTTCCTTCGTTCCTTCCTTCCTTCGTTCATTTGTTCGTTCGTTCGTTCGTTCGTTCGTTCCTTCCTTCCTTCCTTCCTTTCTCTTGTGTTCATTGGTATTTCCTTGGTTCGTTCATTTGTTCCTTCCTTCCTTCGTTCCTTCCTTCCTTCGTTCATTTGTTCGTTCGTTCCTTCCTTCCTTCCTTCCTTCCTTCCTTCGTTCATTTGTTCGTTCGTTCCTTCCTTCCTTCGTTCCTTCCTTCCTTCGTTCCTTCCTTCCTTCTTTTCTCTTGTGTTCATTGGTATTTCCTTGGTTCGTTCATTTGTTCCTTCCTTCGTTCCTTCCTTCCTTCGTTCATTTGTTCGTTCGTTCCTTCCTTCCTTCCTTCCTTCCTTCCTTCCTTTCTCTTGTGTTCATTGGTATTTCCTTCCTTCCTTCCTTCGTTCCTTCCTTCCTTCCTTCCTTCCTTCGTTCCTTCCTTCCTTCCTTCGTTCCTTCCTTCCTTCGTTCCTTCCTTCCTTCGTTCGTTCGTTCGTTCGTTCCTTCCTTCCTTCCTTCCTTCCTTCCTTCCTTTCTCTTGTGTTCATTGGTATTTCCTTGGTTCGTTCGTTTGTTTCTTCCTTCCTTCGTTGTTTGTTTCTTCCTTCGTTCCTCCCTCCCTTCGTTCCTTCCTTCCTTCTTTTCTCTTGTGTTCATTGGTATTTCCTTGGTTCGTTCGTTCATTCGTTCCTTCCTTCCTTCGTTCCTTCCTTCCTTCCTTCCTTCCTTCGTTCCTTCCTTCCTTCCTTCCTTCCTTCCTTCCTTCCTTCCTTTCTCTTGTGTTCATTGGTCTTTCCTTGGTTCCTTCCTTCCTTCCTTCCTTCCTGTCTTTTGCCCTTCCTGCCTTGTGTTCTACCTCATTTCTTTCTGTTTTCCTACTTTCCATCTTTTTTCTTGTGTCCCTTGGTCTTTCCTTTGTTGGTTCTTTCCTTCCTTTTCTTTTTTCCTTCAAGTCTTGTGCCCTGCTTCATTTCTCTCTGTTTTCCTTATTTCCATCCCTCAATTTGTCCCTCGTTTTTTTTTCTTTCGTTGTGTTCTTCCTTACTTTGTGTCCTTCCTTGTATACTTCTATCTTTCCGTCTTTTTGTTCTTACTTAATTCCCATCTCATATACTGTTTTTTTCCCCTCCTTACTCAGACTGTCCTATCCCCTTCCTTCTTTTTTTTCTTCCTTAAGTCCTTACTTCCTTATTTCTTCTTAACTCCAAGTTTCCTGTTTTGGCAGGTGTTATATTGCAAAAAGGGAACTAAAAGTAAGTAAAGGTTTTCTGAAATTAGTGTATTTGTCCTTGATTTGAACGGATAAATAAGATTATCTGCCAATGGAATTAATATTTTTGGTACAATATAATGGTACATCACTTAAACTTGCCTGCACAAATCAAGGAGAAATACACTAATTTCAAGAAAAGCTGACTTACTTTTAGTTCCCTTTTAGCAGTGCATATTGCTGCAGGCTGTAGACGTATCAGGCATAAATTACAAGTGAGTTTTAGTATTTTGAAATAAATGTTCAGCTCTGAGAGCTTAAGAAACGGCTGTAAAAATTTGGCATTTTTACATGACAAATGTGTTGGAACCCTTAAAAGTGTAGAATTGTCCAGTTTACCCTACAAGAATTTCTGGAATGTCCAGATGATGATTTCTGGGCTTTATAAACTTCGGATGAGTAAATTCACAACTTTGTTTGTTAAACTGAGGCACACCTATGATCGTATTTGAAGGCAACACCTCACCTGCTCCCCCATGTGACACCATGGAGAGAGAAAAAATAAATCATGAGGAATGGGCCAAACTCCCAGAAAACTATAACGAGAAGCTTGTGTCTTACCAGAAGAAGGGTATGTAAATATCTGCATCTGAACAAAGTCTGAAAATCAGCTTTTTGGTGATCTTAACTGACCTACAACAGGAAATATTTTGTGTGCTTTTTTAGCATCAGACATTGAAGAAACACATTCAAAACAAACTTTTCAGTGACGTGTGGTAATGTTGCGCTGCATGGGCTGAATAATTATGTCTGAATAATTTACTTTAGTTGTTGTCTATTTCATATTAACTTTAATTATTTATTAGCTTTTTGTCACGTAATTTACCCTCTTTATTTTCTTTTACCTCAGGACTTTGAGTTAGTTTTTTGGTTTAACCTCTGCTATAAAATCAAACCAGATTGACATGTCTGTAGTAGACCGTCCCGGACTGTGTTGGACAAAACGGGCTCAAGTGGAACGGACCTTTGTGTTCTGCGTTCAGGTTCCAGTTCCTTCGAATCCCAGAAAGTCGGCCCGTCCATCTCCGTCACCTCTCCCATGAGCCCCAGCGTTCTGTCGGGACAGGTCTCGGTAAGTTCAGCCGTCGTCTCACGTCCCAGGCGTCACCGTCAGCGATCTGTCACTTAACCGAGTTTTCCGTTGGTGATGTGCATGTGTTCGCAGACGGTAAACAGGCGCCCTCTGGTCCCCAGGATTCAGGTAACCCGTGGGAGAGAGTTAGTCTTCACGATATTTGTCCTGTAGATTAGTTTGAGTCTGGTAAGCCGCAGATGAACGTAGGCCGTTGCTAACCCCCGACCCTGTAGATTCAGCAAGATTGTGTAAAATAAAAGGTTTGGCTGTAATTTCTGAAACACGGTTTCCAAATGCGTATCGCTGATCTAACGTCTTTTCTTCTCAGCAAAGGATTTTGTAGACCTGTGGCCTACTATGGCGACGTTTAATATGAGCGTTCTGTTTGATTTTCCCACTCAGGTGTAAAAAAAACGTCCATCTGCTTTATTCTGGGCTCAATTAGAAGCGGTTTAGCAATGGAGAAACCTCAGCTGGGTGCAAGGCAGAATTAGTGCAAATGATTATGGAAAAATAAAGAAAGAACATTTGATCGTGACGATGAGATTTAAAAACCGTCAGAAGCAGAGCTTGGCTCCACAGTTAAGCTATATTGCCCCTGAAACATCTCTTCAAAAGGTGTACTATGCAGCTAAAGTTATTAAACTAGTGTGTTTGACCTCTGCACAGCAATGACCGGATGTTCCTCACGCTAACATTTAGATAAGACTGGCAACGTTGCTATAGGCCACACAGCTAAAGAGGACATTGTGATGAGAGAGGAGTGAAGAACCGGCTTCCCAGTGATCAGTGGTAGGGCTGGACGATAATTCAATACCAATATATATCGATGATAGAAAAAAAAGGGTAAATAAAAAGTTCAATAGAATAACAGTTTTTCTTCCTTTCGCATTCTGGCTATGTAGATTCATTTTATAGTCATTACATCCTCCCAACCAATCACAGTGAGACCCAGGAACCAAGCTCCGCCCCCTTTACAGAGTTCAGAGAGCACGCGTTTGTTTATTCTTCTATAAAAACTTGCAGTTTTGGTAAAAAGTTGGTTGAATCGAGTTTGAATTCAGCGTTTGTGTGTTCCGTATCTAAAAATAGGTCGATAAGCAACAGCATAAAATGGCCAGGGCTGCACTTAAAATATATGTTGATAATTATCGATATTGATCAATAGGATTTCTATTTTATCAATATGCTTTTTTTTTCTATATCAACTAGCCCTGCTCTGAAAAGAATTTTAGTTTATATTTTATCCAAAACTGTAAACTCTTACTCCTTATTAATTTATTGTAATTGTCCATCATCTATTAAAAACCACTCCAACATTAAAACAAATTAAAATATAACCTTAGGCATTGTTTTTTTGTTGTTGTTTGGTTTTGCTTCATGAAGTTGACAAGTCAAAGTAAACTAAATAAACTAGGGAGATAAAAATTAGACATTGTAGTGAAACTAAAAACTTAAATAATCCAAATGGATGGATTAACAAAAGAGAAATTATCAATATGATTTTCTATTTTATCGATATGCTTTTTTTCCTATATCGTCCAGCCCTAATAAGTGGTAATATTGGGATTGCAAGGCTTGGTTGTCTTGTGTTTAATAGCTCCTCAGGATGGACGTACGGATGAATGGCTCACATCACCGTGCTGCAGGGTTTTCCTGCTGAAATACTAGGGCTGAACAATTAATCGCATTTTCAATATAATCGCAATTTAAAAAAACGCAATTTCCAAATCGCAGAGTCTGCAATTTTTGGCTATGTAACAATCAGGGAATCAGACGCGTCCTTTAGGTGTCGGTAAAATGTTTAAAGTAGGTTTGCTTCCACATGGAAGTGAAGACAGTTGCAGCAGTGAGATAATCTAATTTTATTACTTGTTTTAGAGTTTATATAATCATACATAGCATTAAGTACAGGTAAATCAGTTTAATACATAGACTTGCTTGTTGGTTGCACTTTATGTTCAACAAGGATTGATGTCCAATTAAATTAAAAGCTGTTCTCTTGAATAATATTCTGATTAATAGAAACATTAAAAGTTCTTGTTTTGAATAGTCCTTGTTTACAAACGTCTTTATTTAGAGGCCATTTTTGTTGCTTGTGGTTAACGCAGAGAAAAGTAAAAATTGCAATTTTGGTTGAAATATATTGTAGGCAGAACGCAATCATTTCTGCTCTGAGTTTAGATGCTGCGGGTCTTTTAGCAACTAATCTGCGCAGCGAGGAAACAAAATGATTTGTTGTTTGTATATATTTAAAAAGACATGATAAATTAAACTGGAAAAAAACAATCGCATTAAATCGCAATATTAAGAAAAAAAAAATCGCAATTAGATTATTTTCCAAAATCGTTCAGCCCTATGAAATACCTCCCTGGCTTTCATGTGGTTCCGCAGCTGACCGCCTCGTGGTCTTCATGTCGCTTTTCTGCTGTGTTTTGACTACAGATCAAGCTGTGGTACGACAAGGTTGGCCATCAGCTGATCGTCACGGTCCTTGGAGCCAAAGAGCTTCCTGTTCGGGATGACGGACGGCCGAGGAACCCCTACGTCAAGATCTACTTTCTGCCAGACAGAAGGTAGTGTTGAGAATTAAAAATATATCTTAGTTGGGGTTACTGAGGAAAGCAGAGTTGGGTCTGTCCCTTCCTGCTCCAGCGTAAGATAAACATGGAGTTTTATTGTCCTGAGGGGGTGGTCAGAAGGAGAGGAGATCAGTCATCCTCCCACTGAGCCATGCAGGAGGAGTTTAAAGTTGATAAAAGGAATGTCTTGGTAAAACTTACTTCAGACAGACAGACAGACTTCTCGACCGCGCGGTGAAAGATCTCGATTGGTAATGTAACTCTGTCTCCATATTTAATTTCTATAAATTAAATATGTATTTAAACCGTTCTACCTCTGATCAATGATTCCTTATTTTATTGTCAAATCTTAAACCGGGGTAAAAATGGGCCTTTAGTAGCGAAGCAGGATTAGGCCAATAATACATAAATCACAGTAGGAAAACAAAAACATGGATTTAAATTGTGGTTTATTGTCTGTTTGTTTGTCTTTTGAACATCTGCAGTCGGTTCTGTTTATTACCAGAAGAGCTCGCCGGCCTTTAATACGTCTCATATGCCCATTATCCCAGTGATAAGAGCAAACGCAGGACAAAGACGGTGAAGAAGTCTCTGGAGCCTCGCTGGAATCAGACCTTCATGTATTCCCCGGTGCACCGGCGTGAGTTCAGAGAGCGGATGTTGGAGCTAACCATCTGGGACCAGGCCAGAGTCCGAGAAGAGGAAAGCCAGTTCCTGGGAGAGGTGAGAACAGGCGGAGAAGAACGTAGAGGCTTCTCTAAAGAAGACGCTCCTCGTGTTGGTGTGTGTGTTCTCACTGCGCTGCGGCTTTGTCAGGTCCTGATAGAGCTGGAGTCGGCGCTGCTGGACGATCAGCCTCACTGGTACAAGCTGCAGCTTCACGACGTGTCGTCCGTGCCACTGCCCAACGCCTCCCCCTACCTGCAGAGGAGGGGGCTGCAGACGGAGCCCTCCCAGAGCAGCAGGAGGCTTCAGAGTGAGACGAACACCAGCAACACACCGATTCTCACTCAGTCCCATCCATTTCCTCAGTTTTACTGCTGCTAAATCAGGAGTGTCCAAACTTTTTGGCTCGTGGGCCGAAATGTTCAAATCAAAAGCACTCTAGGGCCAAAAAAATAAATAATAAAAATAACAAGCAAACTAGATTTTTGGTTTTGTGTTACCTGCTCTACAGAATTTGATCGTTTTAAATAAACAAATTAGACTATTTGTACTTTGCCAATTTACACTAAATGACATCCAATCAGATTTTAATGCACCAAAATCTGCATCTAAGCAAAAGTCATTAGTTAGATGTCTCTCTGTTTACTATGAAATTAAAGAGCATTTAATCATTAAAAGACAAATGTTTTGTGTTATACTTAACATTCAATTGTAACATATTAACTTTTCTGTAGTAATTTTGCCCTAATTATAAGTAAAATGTGCGGTTTGGCTAAATGTTTCTAGAAATGCAGTTGGAGGGCCGCATTAAATCAGCACAGTGGCCGCAAATGGCCCCCGCGACACACTTTGGACACGCTTGTGCTAAATTAAACATCTTTATCTATTTTTTTTTACAAATATACATGTTTTTTGTGTCTTATTCAATCAAGTTGTTTTCTTTAACATATTTTTTTTGTTTTGTTTTGCCGTTTGTTGTTCGATGCTTTACCAGATAAAGGTCCTTACTTTAACTCAGGTAATGACACCTGTGTGTGTACCTGTGTGTCTGTGTGGAGTCTTCTGATTTTTGTGTTGCACACATTTCCCGGGCCACAAATGCTGCTGCTCAGTACGGACAGCTTTGCTCATTTAATATGTGAACGTTTATGCGACCCCTGAGTGATTTTCGCTAGAATAAACCCCATCTGACAGAACGCTGGTGATCCCCAGCTCTATCTAGCCTTCAAGTGCTGAAGTCCTGCAACCTTTAGATGCATGCCTGCTCCTGCACACCTGCACCAAATGGCTGAGTTACCTCTTCAGCGTGACCTTCAAGGTCTGCAGAGGCCTGGTAGCGAGCCATTTATCTGCCCTCTGCCGTAGGAAATCCTACAGCGAGACTTTCGGGTCTTAAAATCCGGATATCTGTGCTTTGGCTGCAAATTATTTATGCCTCCTTAACCAACATGTTGCCACAAATTGTTGTTACACAGTACAAAAAGCAGGAACATTCACTTGCAGCACTTTTTTTTTGACACTTCAGCAGTCATAAACAATCAAAATGTACAATATATAATTTTTTGACATAAAAGTGTTAAGTTTGTAAGCTACTAAAAGTCTAAAACCTACCTACTATATACAGGTGATGGTCATATAGTGAGAATATCATGAAAGAGTTGATTTGTTTTTTCTTTCTTTTAGTAATTCCATTCAGAAAGTGAATCTTGTATATTATATTCATTCATTGCATACATGCTGATATATTCCAAGTGTTTATGTCTTTTAATTTTGATAATTATAACTGGCCCCCAAATGTATGTCTAAATTTAAAATGACCAATCAACACAAACACAGGGAATAATTACAAAGTGGAAGGAAATTAAATCATGGTTTTCATTCTCTTTCTTTCTTCAAATCTGAGAAAGTGCAAGCCATATTTGCGTTCAGCCCCCCCTGAGTTAATACTTTGCATAACCAAAGTCCGCTGCCATTGGAGTTGCACGTCTTCTGGGTGCATTTCTACCAGCTTTACTCATCTATTTTTTATTTTTCCACCATTAATCTTTATAAAATAGCTCGAGCTCAGTCTGACTGGATGGAGAGCATCTATGAACAACAGTATTAAAGTGCTGCCACAGATTCCTTTAAGTCTGGACTTTGACTGGACCATTACACACATGACTATGCTTTCATCTAAGCCCTTTTAATTGTATCTCTGGCTACATGTTTATGGTTCTTCTGCCAGAGGGCGGACCTACACCCTGATCTCAAGCCTTACAGGTTCTCTTCCAGCGTGTCCCCCTATTTTGCTTTATCCCTCTTTCAATCGCCTCTGAGCAGCTTTCCTGTTCGCTTTACAAAGGCAACCCCACAGCATGATGCTGCTTTCACCGTGTTACATTGTGTGTTCAGTGTGACGTACATTGTCAGTTTTCCACCATTTATTTATTTCATGTTAACCAGAAAAGTTCAGTCTGGGCCTCATCTGACCAGAGCACCCTCATGGCTGGTGGGAAAGGCCAGGACTTTATATCTTTGGCTTTCTACTCGCCACTCTTCCTATTACCAGACTTCCCATTGGAGCTGTGAAACTCCACAGCTCCTCCAGAGTTAACAAGAGCTTCTTGGCTGTTTCTCTGAAAATTGCTTTCCTCGCCCAGCTTGTCAGCTGAGACTGACTATCATAAATTGGTGCGTTTTTAATTCCTGCCATAGATTTTGCATTTTCGGATGACTGCTTGAACAAAGCTTGGTATTTTATAACAAAACCCCTGCTTTAAGCTTCTCCACATCTTTCTCCTGATGCGTCCGTGGTCTTCATGTTTCTACTTGTTCGCTCATGCTCTGTAGCATTGAACAGCTGGATTTATACTGGGATTGATTTATACAACCGTGGAGACTATTTAGTAATTAGGTGACGTCTGAAGGTGATACATTACGCTGGATTCTTTTTTTTTTATGGCTATGAGAGTAAAAAGGGTTGAATAAAAATGCTCATGCACTTGATTTCAGTGCTCAGGAACTTCAGTGGATTTTTGAAGATAACTCCAGCCTTGTAATTGTTCACAACCAGTAAGGTCTCTTAAGAGCTCTCTAGAAGATTTACAGGGGCTAATGTTTCCTTTAATCTCACATCACCTCTTGGTCCTGGAGACCCCCTTGTAGAAAAATCTGGAGATCTCTTAAAATCTGAGATATTTAAAAGTTTGATGTTTTACCACCAATAAATAAGGGGTCTCCCGGGTCTTTGTTGTGATTCTTGGAAGCACTTCTGAACTACTGCGTCTTTCAAGCTGAAGAGAAGTGTGGATGTGTCCAGGGTGGTAATTGGTCCTTGAAGGGTTCAGTAATCTGTTTTCTGGGGGGAAAACAAATAAACTTACCCCTTAAAGTGTATTTTGGAGGGGGAGAGGGCATATTTTGCTACTAAATTTGGCATTTTCAGATCTGTTGTGCTTCTGGTTGAAGAGTAAGTAGAAACCTGCTTATGGTCCTTAACACCCTCCTCCTCTGTCTCTGTTTCCTCCTGCCTCTCTGTGTATGTAGGATCTCAGAGGATCAGTGACAGCGAGTTTTCAGATTACGACTGTGAAGACGGCATTGGCGTGATCTCAGGTAAACTCAGCATCCCATAGTACCCTGATTCTGGAGACCAAAGGAAGTTCTACTGAGTTTAAACTCTTGTACCAACTGCTAAAAATGACATTTTAAAGTGAAAATACCCACATTTATGTATTTAAACATTTGTATTTCTACACTTACCCAGTCTCTGAATCATCAAGGGTAGTAATTGACATAATTTCCAGAAACTTCTGTTTTGAATATAGAAAATCTCTTACCTTTGCCTTGGAAATTAATTCAGAAAGACTAACAATTAGATGAGCTATATGAAAGGATTGTTGAAGGTTGTTATATATCATGAAAAGGTGTGAATCCAGCAGAATACACTACAGTATCATCTGCAAAAGAACAGAGATTAGAAGTGTCACTAAATCCTTTACCGTGAATCTTAGTGGTTTTTTAGCCGAGTTGTAGGTTTAACTTTATTTTTCTCTGTGCAGATTACAGACAAAATGGACGAGATTTCCACAGCTCCACCCTCTCAGTGCCAGAACAGGTGATATCGTCCAATCACTGCTCCCGATCTGAGCTGGTCCGCAGGTCAAGATCGCCGAGCCAACCTCCTCCACAAAGGTAAGCAGCGATTACGGTTCAGGCTAGTTAGCCTGAGGCTATGTGAGACTAGAGACTCATGGTTTTATGTCAGATAAAGGCTGCAGTTTCAGGTGGTGAGGTTACATAAAGTGCAATGAGAGCAGGTGAGATTTATGTTAATGAGTTAAAATGAGATTAAAGCGTTTACCCTTAACCCTCGTCTACCTTTACACTGCAAAAACGGAACTTAATATAGGTAAAATGTTCTTAAGCTGAGGGTATTTATCCTTGATTTGAGCAGGTAAATAAAATAATCTGCCAATAGAATAAGATTTTTGCCCTTAAAATAGGAACAATTTATCTCCATCATCTTATTTCAAGTACATTATGTCCAATTATCTTATTTTAGGGGTAAAAATACTCATTCCATTGGCAGATAATCTTATTTACCTGCTCAAATCATGGACAAATACACTAACTTTAAGAACATTTTACTTATTTTTAGATCCGTTTTTGCAGTGTAGGGGCTCTTTAAAGGTTGTCACTTATTTTTACCGAAACCTTTCCTCTTCTTCTGTGGCCCTTTACCTCTCTGATTCGTGGCTGTCAGTGGTAACCCTCTGTATCCGTTGTACCGGGAGGACGCGGTGCGGCTGCTGCGAGGCTCCAAACTGAGTCGAGCGTACTCTGACGCCACTCAGTACAGCAGCCTCGACAGGTAACCGTGGTGAATGATGCTAGCACACCTGGCCTGGGTTCATCCGGACAGCAGCAAGCGAAGCATTGAAGTCCGCTTCCTGCTAGCCTAAACGTTTAGAAATGGAATATCTTCGTTAAAGGTATACTATGCAACCGGGGTTGATTTTCCAGCGAGGCTCCCCCCAGATGGCAAAAGTAAAAGTGCACTGTCGTAAAGATGCTCAGCTGTTCTGGTTTCTCCATAAAGCCAGGCGCGGTTGTTTTGAGCTTAGCAGACAGGCGAACGCAACGAAAAGTAAAAAAAAAAAATGCCAGTACAAACAATGACTAACACAGTGAAAGTATGAACATCAGGGTTTCCCGCAGCGCTATCTTTAAAGGTTGTCACAAACTCACGCTACCGCCTTGCCAACATTCAAAAACAAAATAAAAATAATAATAAATAAAAAAAAACTCGATATGGTTGCATGTTTATTTGACGTTAACACGCGGTTCTTTGTTGTTGCTTTCGCGCGTGCATATAGTGAATGGCAGGGCAAAAACACATGGAGTTCTCGCCGTAAAGCAAGACCGACTCTCGCGGTCTTGCCGGTATTTCCCCCACAGACCACCAGGGCGGCCGAGAAAACCTTTGTTCGACCTGAAATGACTAATTTAATTATCCAAAACGGTATGGAACACATTAATTAACTGAAAAATGTTGCATAGTATGCCTTTAATAAATCAGTACAGAAGCCATCAGTGAGCTGAATCCCATCAGCAGGCGAGTCTGGGGGGTCAGATTAACCTCACCAGCCCTGCTGATGCTGGAGCAGTAAAAAATGAAAACATGAGAAACAGGTCTGAACCAGGGCTCAGGTCTGAGCTGTATGGAAAGTGCTTTAGTTCTGATGTTGGAGCTCATCCACAGTTTAGGTCGGGACTTACTCCGTCACCCTGGCAGTGCCTGAAGTGGCTTCTTGTTTTAGTTCTAGTTTCAGTCTTCACATCTCTGGCATAGCATCGGTCCCTCTTGGTGTTGTAGCACTGCTTGCTCTTCTATCTCACTAACCTTCTGTCTGCTGAGACTCTAGGGGTCTGCAACCTGTGGCTCTTTGGAGCTTCCACAAAGGCTCTTAACAACTTTGGCTAAAAATGATGACTAACCATATAATGTTATTTTAATATAGATATAATAACACAAGTTTTACTTTTTTCTAATGGAACGATTGTGTTGAATTTCCACACCAGAATGAACCGTTTTTATTGTCGTTTGGGTGGAAACAGCGCATGTTTTATTTTATTTTCCACGGATAAACATCCATAACCCGAGTGGAAAGTGTATCCAACCTCTTTTTGCAAAGATTTTATGATTTTCTTTATTTCGCAATCTAAAAATAGAAATTTCCTGTGGAAGATATTTGTAAAAAAATAAACTAAAAAGATACATTGTCATTTTTCCAAAGGTCATGGAACATTAGCGGCTCTAAAAGAGTTTTGTTTAGCTGGACTCAGGGCAATAATGGCTCTTTGGATTGTAAAGGTTGCAGACCCTTGGCTTAGAGAAACAGATTGTAGAGCTGTTTTGTACATCCGTGGTATAAGTTTGTGCTTTTGACTACAGCTCAGCTGTAAATCTCGACTTAGTACCCCTTCTCTCTATCCAGGCGACACCTCAGGAGAATGTCTGTTGCCAACTCTCTCGATTCCTATGACAGGTACCGCTGTAGCAGCAAGTTGTAGCTGTAGCGCCAATAGTAACATTAATTGCACATAAAGCAAAAATGTGTAACCCTGTATGTGCTTTTCCACATGGAAGACACTTTAACGGTCCTCAGCACACCTGGACAAACCATGTAATGAATGGGGGTTGTGAGGATTACAGGTAAGCTTTGGTGGTTGTGGGTAAGGAGCAGGTGCATCTCAGTGAATTAATTTAATCAGTATTCCTGTCATTTAATTCAAAAGATGAAAGTCATGTGTTATATAGATTCAGAACAAACACGGTGATTATATTTCACGTGTTTGAGCCACAAAATGTCACAGCTTATGAAGCAGGCTGTTCACAGAGGGCTGCGTCCAAATATGTAAAAGAAAAGTTTAGCGAAAGGGAAACATTTGTTAGTAAAAGGTGCATAAATAACAGGGATAATCAGGGCCTTGAGGGGATTTTGAAGCAGTTTGGTGAAGATGCTGAAGGTGTTAGACAGTAGCTGGAGTCGGTTGTTGATGAGCTTCCACAAACCAATGTCTTGTTGGTTTGTTGTCAGTACAGAGACAATGCAAAGTGCTTTACATGGTTAAAATATAGGAAAATAAAACAGAATAAAAGCAAGTAGGGATAGAATGTAGAAACAAAAAAGAACATTAAAAATGGTTTAACTAGAACAGTCAAAGGCAATTTTAAACAAATGTGTTTTTGACTCAGAAACATTTTCCGTGGAATAAGGAGATTAAGAAGTGGACTGCTGCTCCACTTCTTAGGTAAATTCTACATTAAAGGTCCCAGAGTCTGGAGGAAGAGTGGATAGGCACAGAGTCCATGTTGCTTGACGTCCAGTGGGAAGTTTCCACAGTCAGTGATGGTTTTGGGCCGCCGGGCTTTCTAAGTCTAGAGTCAATGCAGCCGTCTACAGGGACATTCACGCTTCCTTCTGTTCACACGCTTAATGAAGACGCCGATTTAATCTTCCATCAGATCTCGGCAACTGCCCGCCCTGCCAAAGTACCTGTACCTGCTTTAATTGCCCTAGTATAACTGTCCTTGATTGGCTAGCCAGCTTATTTGATTTAACGTGTCAAGAGGGAAAAGAGAAATAACAGACCCGACAAGCGTAAGGGTAAGAAACCTGGGCCTTCTCAACGTCTCAGCGGTGCCACACGCTGGTCACTTCCTTGTATTGCCGCGACGATGATGCTCAACCGAGTACTGAGTTTATTTACAGGACACTGCATTGATGTACTCTTCAATAAGCAGATATTTCTACATTAAAACGCTTTTTTTAATGTAGTGTTACGTATTTTTTTTGACAACCAGAAGTTTGAGTTTTCATCAGCTGTGAGACAAACTAACACAAATAAACACCTGAAATGCATCACTTTGTGAGTAATGAATCTAGATAATGCATATTAATGAAATACTGAAATTTACTGAGATGCACCTGCAGTGTGGAAAGCAGTCAAAGGTTGAGATCTTCTGACGTTTTTCTGTTCTTCAGTCAGGACTTCATCCCAGACTTTCCCTATGAGCCAGATGCTTATGATGAGGAGCTGCTGAGGTAATCAGACAGCCCGGCTGGTAGATGGCTGGACATATAGTTGTAGATGTAGAGAATAGATTGAGAACGCCGTCTGAATTGGTGTCCTGTTGAACCTCTTATATCTTCTTGGAAATATTTGGGGACTTGGTGATCTCTGGATACTTTTCCTTTCTATCTGGAAAACTCGGCTTGTGTGTTTCCTTCAATTTCAAGGCTAAACCTTCCTTTTTTCTGCCTTCCCTGTTTTTTTTAATTTTTTTTATTTTATTTTTTTAAATTTGGTTGTTTCTCATTCAGACATTCTACGAAACGCTGTGCCAAATGTGTTTATTTGTTTAGTGCTTAAACTCCTACACACGGTGGCCCGTTACCTTTTGAGATCCACAGGTGACCGGAACAATGTCGGCCTCGTGCTACCAACCCGTTCTCCAGGTGCAGCGGTTGTCACGGTGACAGTAGGTGACAGTTGTCATGGTGATGCGCAGGTACAGCCGGGGCACGGACCGGAAGGATTACTACAGTCGCTCTCGCTCAGCCGACCAGCGAGCGATGGCCGACCGACCCGTCTACGCGCGATCGCACTCGACTGACCGAGCTGACTCCTCCCACCTTAGGTCTGGTCGCTCCGCCCCCCCTTCACCTGCACTGATCAGGTGACCTGCCGCTGACCAATCAAGAGGCAGCTCAATCCCCGTGGCGCATGCAAAGTGTCGTTTTGGAGCATGGAGTCTGACTCACGACCGATGACGTCTTGTTTATCACAACCCGTGTTTCATTTGCTTCATACCGACATCCCACCACTAACCAGCTGCTGTTTCTTTTCACATTAACCTTCTCTGTTTTTGTTGCATGTTTGTCAGCCGACTTTGTTGCAGCATGTTGTTAATTTCTCGCTTCTTATTCGATTTATGTTGCATGAAGGAGAATTGTTTTATTTATAGCTCTAGTGCTTGGCTCTTTAGCTTTGCCTTAACTAAACTAAGCTTTAACTGCGCTGTGTAAAGTGGGATTTGTCCTCGTGTTTAAAACCCAAATTTAGAAGTGTATTTAACCAGATCTTTGGATAAATATCCAGCTGAGCAGATCCAAAGGCAATTGCTTTTTTATTTTTTCTATGATTATCAGATCTTTTGGTTAAAATTTCCTGGGCATGACACAGTTGAGATGTTGCCATGCACTGGGTTCCAGGGTTGGAAAAAAAACAGGCCCAAAGCATTATAGCTCCTCCCCTATGTCTAACAGTGAGGGTTGAGAGCTTTTGTACATGACGCATCCTCTATTTAAATTTTTTGGTGAAGATTGTCAGTCATCCAGGTCATGATCAATCCAAAAAAGGTTAAAAAAATAAAACAACTGGACTTCTATTCTGAAGCTGAAGAAGTTTAGCTTCCCATCCAGGAAGCTTTCATAATTGAAAATGTCTGGAGAAAATGTCTGTTTACCCCAATTATTGCTCTGACTGGGGAAGTTTAGGTCATTGGCTAATTTATGGCTCCCCTGCCTCGCCTAAAAAGCATTTATCTTTCTCATTTTGAAGAAACCCTATAAGGATAATGACTATTTAATTTTATATTTATGGATAAAATACAATTAGACATACAGTACCTTGAAAAAATAGTGTCTTACACTAACAAAAACATCCAGTAGTCATAGCTAAAACTACATTATACTGTATAATAAAATAAGTATACACCCTCATTACTTATATAAAAAAATGCTTCACTGCCATTTATTTTATAAGAATTTTCACTCCTATAATATGTAATTTATAAAAACAAAGGAAACAATAATTTTTATGTTAAATAATCCGTTGACCAACACTCAAACACTGGAAAACTGTCCACAAATTAAAACTAGATAAAAAAGAATGATAGTTCTACTGCGTTAAAAAATACATTTATTTGAGGGATTTATTCTTTTTGAGAGGCTGTAATAATTATTGGTGTTATTTCATTTGGTAACGGAGGATATGGCCCCTAATGAGTCTACTCGCATGAATAATGAAGATATGGATCGCTTGTTTTCAGTGCCGGCCAAAATCTACATGACATAAATAAAAGCTTTTGACTTATATTTTGAAGATCTCTTACTTGCTGACTCTTCATATTTGACCTTACCTTTATGTTTTTCTGTTTGCGGTTTGATTTATTTTATTTTAGTATTTTATTGTTTTGTTTTTAATTAATACATTTTATATACAACAGGGCGAACGCTCGAGCTGGATCCAACATGACGAGCCCGACCGGAACCGCCGTCTGCCCCCGCCGAGGACGCCAGCTTCCTGTTGTCCCACCAAAAGGACCTCTGGATCGAAGTATGTTTGCTGGAAAAACAACTGAAGCTGTGCCCGACCAATCAGCTACATATTTATTTAGTTTATTTCACTTTAATTTATTTATACAACCCCAGTTCATTTATCTCAAGGTACTTTAGATCCAGAAATATATAATCAGACCTATCAATACAATCTAATATAAACAGTCAGATTTAAATTACATTAAATACTCTATTATTCATTTATAACATCTCCTTAAACACTTGTTAACCTGTACATTTAAAAAAAATCCCCTAAAATGTAAGTTTTGTTTTTATTTTATTTTGAAATTAAACATATCAGCTGACAAATCCACACTGGGGATTTCAGTTTTAGAGCAAAATAACAGCCATTATAAGGACCTTTATGGTTTAGTGCTAAGATATGGCTGTAAAATTGTGCATTATTTGAGTACATTTTTTTGTTTTTTTAGTTTAGTCATTTTATTTCGAACATATGTGGAAAATGAAAGAGTGAAAGAAACAGAAACATAGAAAAAACATGTTCAACCAACAGAGATTTCCTACTTTTCACAGCAGACTGAGTCTATCAGATCTGCCACACAGTGTTGTCTTTAACTTATGACAAAATAGGTTCATTATGACGAAGTTTTATTATATTATTTTCCACACATACACACATTTGAATGCAATCACAGCAAAACAAAACATTCTTCATAAACACGCCATACAACAGATACAAACACGTGACCTTTAAACTAAATACAGTTTTAGTGAAATATCTTTAAATCTTTCTTTTTTTTTTTACTTGGTGACGTTTGGACATTCCTGTATTTCTGCACATAGTTTCTCTTCACAGATAGAAGCACAAATAGTTTTCAGAACTGTTTCAACCCTGAGAATCTGAAGCTTATATTTTCTTCTAAAAACATTTTCTCCATATTTACAGGCAGCAGGCTGTGTCTCACTGTGGACATATATTGTGCATTTTTGCATTGTCAATAAAGTTTTTTTTTTTTTTTTTAATAATAATATCCTGGTTGTAAATCAGCAAATTGGGCTTCTGCACATTCTTATCCAGGACTAAAGCTGCCAAATTATTTTTTTTATTTCAACATGATTTTGACTATTATTATTGTGTTGCGCATAGAAAAGTCCTCGGTGGTTATATTTTTGCTTTATTTTTTATCTTTTTGTTCAAATATTGTCATCAATCTGTGCTTTTCTGCTTCGTGAAACTAAATTATTTAAAAATGTTATATTTAAACAAAACAAAAATATTGATGCCAAAGATTTAGGCTTTTAGGAAATGTATCTAGAAAATAGCATTTCATATATATTCAAATTTTATGAGCTTTGATGAAGAGTGTGTGGATAAAATGAGGATGCTGGCATGCAGGGTTTTTTTTTCTGCATGGGTTTTATTTTATGGCTCCTTTTGAGGGTTTGGCTGATTCTCCTGAGTAGCACCAACAGATGGAGTCTTAACACTGAGCTGTTTCTTTCAGATGGCGAACCTTTTGACTGTGTGCAGACAGGTACTGACTTCAGCACCTGAATATTGTCCATCTGGATAGAAATAGAGCCACTCTATGCATGTGTTGTACCTTTAGTTAAAGCCCTGTGTCATAGCTGTAGTTGGTGATAGATGGAGCATTAAAGTGGTGATTAGAGGGAGCGGATTAAGGCGCGTGTGTGTGTGTGTGAAAACACTCATGGACCGTACTGTTGGTTGATCTGGGCGTTGTGTAAAGTCCTAGTCCGCTTTGTAATGCAGGTGCATTGTGGGTTGCATCTGTGTGAGCAGCCGGTGGATCTTTTGGCCGGTAATAGCTGTGGCAGGTCGTCTTGTCTGATAACTTCTTAATGACTGAAGGTGATTCTTAAAGTTGTGTGAAGAGTGACACTAGTGGAAAGGATCTGGAGCGTTTTTTTTTTTCCCCCTCCTGCCACCTGCTTAACTTGTTAAATGTGATGAGTTGGTCTCTGGAGCTGCTCATGCTGTCATTCATCCATCCCATTGTTTCCATTAATGTCTCTGATCACCTTTTTTGTTTCCTTTCTCTAAACTTCACTGCCGTTCACCAGTTCTGGCCACGCCAACCACAGGAGCGCCGTCAGCAGCCCCACCCACTTCCACTCATGAAGTCCCTCCCCCCATGCAGAAACAGGCTCCTTCCCTAGTCAATCACCAGCCGCCTCCTGTGATACGAATTCAGGGACCAGCAGCTCATCCACCTCCATCCACCCTTATGCATCCAGCTCCTTCACCTGCACCCCCACCTGTACGGGCACCTGTGCCTACACCTGCACCCATACCCCCACCTGTACGTGCACCTGTGTCGGGACACGCACCCCCGCCCGTACGCGCATTTGTGCCTGCACCCACACATGTTCCTCCACCTGCACCTGCACCTGCACCCGGACCACAACCTGCACATCCCCCTCCACCCATAGCCACAGCCAACGCCAACACCTGCACATGTTTCCGTCCCAACACCTGCACCTCCCCCGGCCTTGCCGCCTGCTCCTGCTGCTGTTCAGCCCCCTCCTCCTGTCATCCAACCACAGCTACCTCCTGAATCCACTTTGCCCCCTACGCCTGCTCCAACACCCACCCCTGCCCCATCACCAGCCCCCTCGCCAGCCCCACCCCCTCCAGGTGTGTACTTCTGTCCAGCTGGCCAGTAGAACCAGTGGCTGAATATTCAGGAGTTTACACTGCAAAAACGGAACTTAAAATAGGTAAAATGTTCTTAAGCTGAGAGTATTTATCCTTGATTTGAGCAGGTAAATAAGATAATCTGCTTTTTGCCCTTAAAATAGGATCAATTCATCTCCATCATCTTATTTCAAGTACATTATGTCCAATTATCTTATTTTAGGGGTAAAAATACTCATTCCATTGGCAGATAATCTTATTTACCTGCTCAAATCAAGGACAAATACACTAACTTTAATAACATTTTACTTATTTTTAGATCCGTTTCTGCAGTGTAATCCTAGCAAGTTCTACATTCCTTACATTCAATTCCATTCTTTTCTTTAATGGTTTATTTATTTATGCATGTGCTCATGTTTGTCGCGTCATCGCATCACATCGGCACATGTCAGATCCAGAGAGACGCTCGGCTACACCTGGCGGGACCAGAAAAGGCAAGTTTTGAGTGTCGAGGTGACCTGATGATGATGATGAGTTCATGTGATCACGCTCGTCTGGTAAACTCGGTTGTTTTAGGCTTTGGGTTAACAAAGAACGACCACGAAGAAGAAGAAGAAGAATCAGTTGAATTATTTAACCGTATCGCTGTGCTTTGACCAATCACCTGTCTCTTTCTGCATGATGCAGAGGTCACATGGGAGGACCAGCAGAAGAAAACACCCAATGGTATGGTAACACCCACCAGCCTTCTGCAGGTGTAGACGGAGAGCGTTTAGATCATGCGTCTTGAAAATAGTCGCTGGAGTCTGCTGTAAGGTGGTAGACAGATAACCTGACTCTAGCCAGATTGATATCGCTCCGCCTAGCTTCACTCACATCCATCTGGTACATCTTCCATAGAGAGTGATTTCTCCAACCAATTTTATTGTCTGGCCAATCAGGACGCAGGGCTGGAGTTTCATAGATGTGTCGTAGTGGAGAAGCGACCGTGACGTGAGACTGATTCAGGCAATGGCGGCTCGCATCGAGGAAGCAAGCGTTAACATTGATGCTGGTTTTTCTTCCGTGTTGTCCAATCTACCTAATATTGTTTCATCAAAAGAACATCAGAGAACGGCTCTGAAGGCTTTTGTTGGTGGAAATTATGTTTTCGCCCTTCTCCCGACTGGATTTGGCAAGTTTTGTTTTTTCCTGCGTCGCTCTCACAGCGTCACGGGTTAACTTCGGTGTGAGTGGTTGAAATAGCACATCGATAAAGATGACAGACAAGTGGCTTATCCAATCATATGCAAGGATTTTTGATAAGGCCCAGCCTTCTGAAACGGCATTCCTATGGATCTGTTCCAGATGGATGTGAGTGGAGTTAGGCGAAGCGAAATTCATTTGGCTAGGGTCAGGTTAGTGGGTAGAGGACGCTGATTTGCTTTAGTTTGTACCCCATTAATTATCTTCCAGGCTTCCGTGAAGACCCCCATGGGCCATAATTTTCGTGTACTGTAGTTGCTGTTATTGTCATTAGAAATAGTGAATATCTGCCTAATGTAGGACTTTTATTTGTTGTTTCCTTAGGCTGGCAAAAAGACTAAATAACCCTTCTTTTTATATCTCAGTGTCTTATAATTTGTCTTGTAATATTTAAACGTTTGTATGATGGTCAAAGAGGACCAAGAATTGAGCTCTGAGGTGTACCATGAACACATTTATAGTGTTTTCATGTTATTTCAAGTGTCTGTGGAGACTGATAATGCGGGGATTTCTATTTATCAGTAACTGTGCCTGTTAGATTCCCTGCTTGTTTTATTCTCATCAACGTGTTTGGTTGATCTCCTTTTGCTATTTTTTTTTGACTGTTGTCGCTTGAAGGAGACGTGCTGCCAGCAAGCAGAGAAGGTAGAGACGGTTTTTCTTTCTGCTTTGTGGTTTATTGTCTGAACCAGTTTTTCAATTTTCCCCGCTGTAGAGAGTTTCTACTTCTAGGGGATCTCTGGTTAAAAAGATGGAGTGAAAACCTGAAATTACACGGCTTGCTGCATACAGCGCTATCAGACGTAGCTTTTCTCTTATGGTTTTGAGTTGTTCGATCTGTTATAATTGTTTAGTCCTGCTCTCTGTGGCAGAAACGCAAAGAGTAGATTTTGTATTCAAAGACAGAGACTTAAACTATAATGCTACACATTAGCATGACTCCATGCTGCCAGTTGACATTCTTCATTATTATATGATTATAATGCTCTTTCTATGTCTCTGCAGGTGTGATGAAGGACCCCACAAAGGTAAACTGCTCTACAGTAATCCACGTCATCTGCTTGTAAAGGCGCGCCCCTACTCACTGGGTCGCCTGTCTTCTCTCAACAGATGAGGG